>NW_027480895.1:0-86461 GCF_051401765.1 Calliopsis andreniformis | reverse complement strand
CAATCCTCAATCCTCAATCCTCAATTCTCAATCGTCAATCCTCAGCCCTCAGTCCTCAAACCTCAATCCTCAACCCCAGCCCTCATCCTGAATCCTCAATCCTCAATCCTCAATCCTCAATCCTCAATCCTCAATGTTCAATCCGCAATACCCAATCCTCAATCTTCAATCCTCAATCCCCAATCCTCAATCCTCAATCCTCAATCCTCAATCCTCAATCCTCAGTCCTCAAACCTCAATCCTGAATCCTCAATCGTGAATCCTCAATCTTCATCCTCAGTCCTCAACAGTCAGTTGTCAATCCTCAATCCTCAGTAGATTATCCTCAATTCACAGTTTTCAATACGCAGTACTCAATCTGCAATCTTCAAATCTCTATCCACAAACATCAATTCTCACCACTCAACCCTGAACGCACAGTCCTCAATGTTCAATTCTCAATCCTCAATTCACTATCTTCAATCCTCAATACTGAATCTTCAATCCTCAATCCTCAATCCTCAATCCTCAATCCTCATTCTTCAATCCTCAATACCCAATCCTCAATCTTCAATACTCAATCCTCAATCCTCAATTCTCAATCTTCAATCCTCAATCCTCAATCCTCAATCCTCAATCCTCATTCTTCAATCCTGAATACCCAATCCTCAATCTTCAATCCTCAATCCTCAATCCTCAATTCTCAATCCTCAATCCTCAATCCTCAATCCTCAATCCCCAATCCTCATTGTTCAAACCTCAATCCTCAACCCTCAGTCCTCATCCTCAGTTCTCAATTCTCAATCCTCAGTCCTCAATCCTCAATATTCAATCCTCAATAATCAATCTCCAATCCTAGATCCCCAATACCCAATACTCAACCTTCAATCCTCAATCCTCAACCCTCAATCCTCAATCCTGAATCCTCAATCCTCAATCCTCAAACATCAATATTCAACACTCGGACCTGGTCCTCAATCCACAACCCTCAATCCTCAATCCTCAATCTTCAATCATCAATACTCAATCTTCAATCCTCAATCCTCAACCCTCAATCCTCAATCCTGAATCCTCAATCTTTAATCCGCAATCCTCAATCCTCAATCCTCAATCCTAAGCCTTCAACGCTCAACACTCAATCTTCAATCCCCAATCCTCAATCCTCAATACTCAATCCTCAATCCTCAATCTTCAATCATCAATATTCAATTTTCAATCCTCAATCCTCAATCCTCAATACACAATCCTCAATCCTGAATGTTCAGTCCTCAATACCCAATCCTCAATCTTCTATCCTCAACCCTCAATCCTCAATCCTCAATACCCAATCCTCAATCCTCAGTCCTCAAACCTCAATCCTTATTCCTCAATCCTGAATCCTCAATCTTCAGCCCTCAGTCCTCAACAATCGGTTGTCATTCCTCAATCCTCAGTAGAATATCCTCAATTCACAGGTTTCAATACTCAATACTCAACCTGCAATCTTCAAATCACTATCCACAAGCATCAATTCTGATCGCTCAACCCTCAACACTCAGTCCCCAATCCTCAACCTTCAATCCTCAATCCTCAATCCTCAATCCTCAATCCTCAATCATCAATCCTCAATACTCAATTTTCAATCCTCGGTCCTCACTCCTCAATCGTCAATCTCCAATCTGAATACTCAATCTTCAATCATTCAATCCTCGATCCTCAATCCTCAATCCTCAATTCTCATCCTTCAGTCCTCAATACCCAATCCTCAATCTTCAATCCTCAATCCTCAATCCTCAATTCTCAACCCTCAACCCTCAGTCCTCAGTCCTCAAACCTCAATCCTCAAACCTCAGCCCTCATCTTCAGTCCTCAATCCTCAATCCTCTATCCTCAATCTTCAATCCTCAATCCTCAGTCCAAAAACCTCAATTCTGAATCCTCAATCCTGCATCCTCAATCTTCAGTCCTCAGTCCTCAAGAATCAGTTGTCAATCCTCAATCCCCAATAGAACATCCACAATTCACAGTTTTCAATACTCAATACTCAATCTGCAATCCTCAATCCTCAATCCTCAATTCTAAACCCTCAACCCTCAGTCCTCAGTCCTCAAACCTCAATCCTCAAACCTCAGCCCCCAATCCGCAATCCTCAATCCTCAATCCTCAATTTTCAATCCTCGATACTCAATCTTCAATCCTCAATACTCAATCCTCAACACTCAATCGTCAATCGTCATTCTTCAATTCTCAATACTCAATCTTCAATCCTCAATCCTCAATCCTCAATCCACAATCCTCATTCTACAATCCTCAATACCGCATCCTCAATCTTCAATCATCGATCCTCGATCCTCAATTCTCAATCCTCAATCCTCAGTCCTCAGTCCTCAAACCTCAATCCTCAATCCTCAATCCTCAATCCCTAATACTCAATTTTCAATCCTCAATCCTCAATCCTCAATCCTCAATCCTCAATCCTCAGTCATCAATACTCAATCTTCAATACTCAATCCTCAATCCTCAATCCTCAATCCTCAATCCTCAATCCTCAATCCTCATTCCTCAAACCTCAATCACCAACCCTCAGTCCTCATCCTCAATTCTCAATTCTCAATCCTCAATCCTCAATCCTCAATCTTCAATCCTCATTCCTCAATCCTCAATTCTCAATCTTCAATCCTCAATCCTCAATCCTCAATCCTCAATCCTCATTCTTCAATCCTCAATACCCAATCCACAATATTCAATCCTCAATCCTCAATGCTCAATCATCAATTCTCAATCGTCAATCCTCAGCCCTCAGTCCACAAACCTCAATCCTCAACCCCCAGCCCTCATCCTGAATCCTCAATCCTCAATCCTCAATCCTCAATCCTCAATCATCAACGTTCAATCCGCAATACCCAATCCTCAATCCTCAATCCTCAATCCCCAATCCTCAATCCTCAATCCTCAATCCTCAATCCTCAATCCTCAGTCCTCAAACCTCAATCCGGCATCCTCAATCCTGAACCCTCAATCTTCAGCCCTCAGTCCTCAACAATCAGTTGTCAATCCTCAATCCTCAGTAGAATATCCTCAATTCACAGTTTTCAATCCTCAATCCTCAATCCTCAACCCTCAATCCTCAGTAATCAATCCTCAGTCTTCAATACTCAATCGTCAATCCTCAGTCCTCAATCCTCAATCCTCAATCCTCAATCCTCGTTCCTCATACCTCATCCCTCAACCCTCAGTCCTCATCCTCAATTCCCAATTCTCAATTCTCAATCCTCAATCCTCAACCCTCAATCCTCAGTAATCAATCCTCAGTCTTCAATACTCAATCGTCAATCCTCAGTCCTCAATCCTCAATCCTCAATCCTCAATCCTCGTTCCTCATACCTCATCCCTCAACCCTCAGTCCTCATCCTCAATTCCCAATTCTCAATTCTCAATCCTCAATCCTCAATCCTCAATCTTCAATCCTCATTAATCAATCTCCAATCCTAGATCCTGAATCCCCAATCCTCAATCCTCAATCCTCAATCCTCAATCCTCAACCGTCAGTCCTCGTCCTCAATCCTCAACCCTCAATCCTCAATCCTCAATATTCAATCCTCAATCCTCAATCCTCAATCTTCAATTCTCAATCTCCAATCCTCAATCCTCAATCCTCAATCCTCAATCCTCAATCTTCAATCCTCAATACTCAATCTTCAATCCTCGGTCCTCAATCCTCAATCGTCAATATCCAATCCTGAATACTCAATCATCAAATCATGCAATCCTCAATCCTCAATCCTCTATCCTCAATCCTCATTCTTCAGTCCTCAATACCCAATCCTCAATCTTCAATCCTCAATCCTCAATCCTCAATTCTCAACCCTCAACCCTCAGTCCTCAGTCCTTAAACCTCAATCCACAAACCTCAGCCCTCATCTTCAATCCTCAATCCTCAATCCTCAATCCTCAATCTTCAATCCTCAATACTCAATCTTCAATCCTCAATCGTCAGTCCACAAACCTCAATTCTGAATCCACAATCCTGCATCCACAATCTTCAGCCCTCAGCCCTCAAGAGTCAGTTGTCAATCCTCATTCCCCAATAGAACATCCACAATTCACAGTTTTCAATACTCATTACTCAATCTGCAATCCCCAATCCTCAATCCTCAATTCTAAACTCTCAACCCTCAGTCCTCAGTCCTCAAACCTCAATCCTCAAACGTCAGCCCTCAATCCTCAATCCTCAACCCTCAATCCTCATTCTTCAATCCTCAATACCCAATCCTCAATCTTCAATCCTCAATCCTCAATCCTCAATTCTCAATCGTCAATCCTCAGCCATCAGTCCTCAAACCTCAATCCTCAACCCCCAGCCCTCATCCTGAATCCTCAATCCTCAACCCTCAATCCTCAATCCTCAATCATCAACGTTCAATCCGCAATACCCAATCCTCAATCTTCAATCCTCAATCCTCAATTCTCAATCTTCAATCCTCAATACTGAATCTTCAGTCCTCAGTCCTCAAACCTCAATCCGGCATCCTCAATCCTGAATCCTCAATCTTCTATCCTCAACCCTCAATCCTCAATCCTCAATACCCAATCCTCAATCCTCAGTCCTCAAACCTCAATCCTTATTCCTCAATCCTGAATCCTCAATCTTCAGCCCTCAGTCCTCAACAATCGGTTGTCATTCCTCAATCCTCAGTAGAATATCCTCAATTCACAGGTTTCAATACTCAATACTCAACCTGCAATCTTCAAATCACTATCCACAAGCATCAATTCTGATCGCTCAACCCTCAACACTCAGTCCCCAATCCTCAACCTTCAATCCTCAATCCTCAATCCTCAATCCTCAATCCTCAATCATCAATCCTCAATACTCAATTTTCAATCCTCGGTCCTCACTCCTCAATCGTCAATCTCCAATCTGAATACTCAATCTTCAATCATTCAATCCTCGATCCTCAATCCTCAATCCTCAATTCTCATCCTTCAGTCCTCAATACCCAATCCTCAATCTTCAATCCTCAATCCTCAATCCTCAATTCTCAACCCTCAACCCTCAGTCCTCAGTCCTCAAACCTCAATCCTCAAACCTCAGCCCTCATCTTCAGTCCTCAATCCTCAATCCTCTATCCTCAATCTTCAATCCTCAATCCTCAGTCCAAAAACCTCAATTCTGAATCCTCAATCCTGCATCCTCAATCTTCAGTCCTCAGTCCTCAAGAATCAGTTGTCAATCCTCAATCCCCAATAGAACATCCACAATTCACAGTTTTCAATACTCAATACTCAATCTGCAATCCTCAATCCTCAATCCTCAATTCTAAACCCTCAACCCTCAGTCCTCAGTCCTCAAACCTCAATCCTCAAACCTCAGCCCCCAATCCGCAATCCTCAATCCTCAATCCTCAATTTTCAATCCTCGATACTCAATCTTCAATCCTCAATACTCAATCCTCAACACTCAATCGTCAATCGTCATTCTTCAATTCTCAATACTCAATCTTCAATCCTCAATCCTCAATCCTCAATCCACAATCCTCATTCTACAATCCTCAATACCGCATCCTCAATCTTCAATCATCGATCCTCGATCCTCAATTCTCAATCCTCAATCCTCAGTCCTCAGTCCTCAAACCTCAATCCTCAATCCTCAATCCTCAATCCCTAATACTCAATTTTCAATCCTCAATCCTCAATCCTCAATCCTCAATCCTCAATCCTCAGTCATCAATACTCAATCTTCAATACTCAATCCTCAATCCTCAATCCTCAATCCTCAATCCTCAATCCTCAATCCTCATTCCTCAAACCTCAATCACCAACCCTCAGTCCTCATCCTCAATTCTCAATTCTCAATCCTCAATCCTCAATCCTCAATCTTCAATCCTCATTCCTCAATCCTCAATTCTCAATCTTCAATCCTCAATCCTCAATCCTCAATCCTCAATCCTCATTCTTCAATCCTCAATACCCAATCCACAATATTCAATCCTCAATCCTCAATGCTCAATCATCAATTCTCAATCGTCAATCCTCAGCCCTCAGTCCACAAACCTCAATCCTCAACCCCCAGCCCTCATCCTGAATCCTCAATCCTCAATCCTCAATCCTCAATCCTCAATCATCAACGTTCAATCCGCAATACCCAATCCTCAATCCTCAATCCTCAATCCCCAATCCTCAATCCTCAATCCTCAATCCTCAATCCTCAATCCTCAGTCCTCAAACCTCAATCCGGCATCCTCAATCCTGAACCCTCAATCTTCAGCCCTCAGTCCTCAACAATCAGTTGTCAATCCTCAATCCTCAGTAGAATATCCTCAATTCACAGTTTTCAATCCTCAATCCTCAATCCTCAACCCTCAATCCTCAGTAATCAATCCTCAGTCTTCAATACTCAATCGTCAATCCTCAGTCCTCAATCCTCAATCCTCAATCCTCAATCCTCGTTCCTCATACCTCATCCCTCAACCCTCAGTCCTCATCCTCAATTCCCAATTCTCAATTCTCAATCCTCAATCCTCAACCCTCAATCCTCAGTAATCAATCCTCAGTCTTCAATACTCAATCGTCAATCCTCAGTCCTCAATCCTCAATCCTCAATCCTCAATCCTCGTTCCTCATACCTCATCCCTCAACCCTCAGTCCTCATCCTCAATTCCCAATTCTCAATTCTCAATCCTCAATCCTCAATCCTCAATCTTCAATCCTCATTAATCAATCTCCAATCCTAGATCCTGAATCCCCAATCCTCAATCCTCAATCCTCAATCCTCAATCCTCAACCGTCAGTCCTCGTCCTCAATCCTCAACCCTCAATCCTCAATCCTCAATATTCAATCCTCAATCCTCAATCCTCAATCTTCAATTCTCAATCTCCAATCCTCAATCCTCAATCCTCAATCCTCAATCCTCAATCTTCAATCCTCAATACTCAATCTTCAATCCTCGGTCCTCAATCCTCAATCGTCAATATCCAATCCTGAATACTCAATCATCAAATCATGCAATCCTCAATCCTCAATCCTCTATCCTCAATCCTCATTCTTCAGTCCTCAATACCCAATCCTCAATCTTCAATCCTCAATCCTCAATCCTCAATTCTCAACCCTCAACCCTCAGTCCTCAGTCCTTAAACCTCAATCCACAAACCTCAGCCCTCATCTTCAATCCTCAATCCTCAATCCTCAATCCTCAATCTTCAATCCTCAATACTCAATCTTCAATCCTCAATCGTCAGTCCACAAACCTCAATTCTGAATCCACAATCCTGCATCCACAATCTTCAGCCCTCAGCCCTCAAGAGTCAGTTGTCAATCCTCATTCCCCAATAGAACATCCACAATTCACAGTTTTCAATACTCATTACTCAATCTGCAATCCCCAATCCTCAATCCTCAATTCTAAACTCTCAACCCTCAGTCCTCAGTCCTCAAACCTCAATCCTCAAACGTCAGCCCTCAATCCTCAATCCTCAACCCTCAATCCTCATTCTTCAATCCTCAATACCCAATCCTCAATCTTCAATCCTCAATCCTCAATCCTCAATTCTCAATCGTCAATCCTCAGCCATCAGTCCTCAAACCTCAATCCTCAACCCCCAGCCCTCATCCTGAATCCTCAATCCTCAACCCTCAATCCTCAATCCTCAATCATCAACGTTCAATCCGCAATACCCAATCCTCAATCTTCAATCCTCAATCCTCAATTCTCAATCTTCAATCCTCAATACTGAATCTTCAGTCCTCAGTCCTCAAACCTCAATCCGGCATCCTCAATCCTGAATCCTCAATCTTCAATCCTCAATCCTCAATCCTCGGTAATCAATCCTCAGTCTTGAATACTCAATTGTCAATCCTCAGTCCTCAATCCTCAATCCTCAATCCTCGTTCCACATACCTCAATCCTCAACCCTCAGTCCTCATCCTCAACTCTCAATTCTCAATTCTCAATCCTCAATCCTCAATCCTCAATCTCCAATCCTCATTGATCAATCTCCAATCCTAGATCCTGAATCCCCAATCCTCAATCCTCAATCCTCAATCCTCAATCCTCAATCCTCAACCGTCAGTCCTCGTCCTCAATCCTCAACCCTCAATCCTCAATCCTCAACCTTCAATCCTCAATACTCAATATTCAATCCTCAATCCTCAATCCTCAATCCTCAATCTTCAATCCTCAATCCTCAATCCTCAACCCTCAATCCTCAATCCTCATTCTTCAATCCTCAATACCCAATACTCAATCTTCAATACTCAATCCTCAATCCTCAATTCTCAATCTTCAATCCTCAATCATCAACCCTCAATCCTCAATACTCAACCATCAATCCTCAATTCTCAATACTCAATAGAATATCGTGAATTCTCAGGGTTCAATACTCAAACCTCAATCCTCAACCCTCAGCCCTCAGCCATCATTCTCCATCCTCAATCCTCAATCCTCAATCCTCAATCTTCAATCCCCAATACTCAATCTTCAATCCTCAATCCTCAATCCTCAATCCTCAATCCTCAATCCTCAGTCATCAGTAGTCAATCTTCAATACTCAATCTTCAATCCTCAATACACAATCTTCAATCCTCATTCCTCAATCCTCAATCCTCAAACCTCAATCCTCAACCCTCAGTCCTCATCCTCAATTCTCAATTCTCAATCCTCAATCCTCAATCCCCAATCCTCAACCTTCAATCCTCAATCCTCAATCCTCAGTCCTCAATCCTCAACCTTCACTCCTCAATACCCAATCCTCAATCCTCAATCCTCAATCCTCAATCCTCAATGTTCAATCCTCAATACCCAATCCTCAATCTTCTATCCTCAACCCTCAATCCTCAATCCTCAATCCTCAATCCTCAATCCTCAGTCCTCAAACCTCAATCCTTATTCCTCAATACTGAATCCTCAATCTTCAGCCCTCAGTCCTCAACAATCAGTTGTTAATCCTCAATCCTCAGTAGAATATCCTCAATTCACAGGTTTCAATACTGAATACTCAACCTGCAATCTTAAAATCTCTATCTACAAACATCAATTCTCATCACTCAACCCTCAACGCTCAGTCCCCAATCCTCAAACTTCAATCCTCAATCCTCAATCCTCAATCCTCAATCCTCAATCTTCAATACTCAATACTCAATCTTCAATCCTCGGTCCTCAATCCTCAATCGTCAATCTCCAATCCTGAATACTCAATCTTCAATCATGCAATCCTCAATCCTCAATCCTCTATCCTCAATCCTCATTCTTCAGTCCTCAATACCCAATCCTCAATCTTCAATCCTCAATCCTCACTCCTCAATTCTCAACCATCAACCCTCAGTCCTCAGTCCTTAAACCTCAATCCACAAACCTCAGCCCTCATCTTCAATCCTCAATCCTCAATCCTCAATCCTCAATCTTCAATCCTCAATACTCAATCTTCAATCCTGAATCCTCAGTCCACAAACCTCAATTCTGAATCCACAATCCTGCATCCACAATCTTCAGCCCTCAGTCCTCAAGAATCAGATGTCAATCCTCAATCCCCAATAGAACATCCACAATTCACAGTTTTCAATACTCAATACTCAATCTGCAATCCTCAATCCTCAATCCTCAATTCGAAACTCTCAACCCTCAGTCCTCAGTCCTCAAACCTTAATCCTCAAACGTCAGCCCTCAATCCTCAATCCTCAATCCTCAATCCTCAATCCTTAATGTTCAATCCGCAATACCCAATCCTCAATCTTCAATCCTCAATCCCCAATCCTCAATCCTCAATCCTCAATCCTCAATCCTCAATCCTCAGTCCTCAAACCTCAATCCTGAATCCTCAATCCTGAATCCTCAATCTTCATCCCTCAGTCCTCAACAATCAGTTGTCAATCCTCAATCCTCAGTAGAATATCCTCAATTCACAGTTTTCAATACGCAGTACTCAATCTGCAATCTTCAGATCTCTATCCACAAACATCAATTCTCATCACTCAACCCTGAACGCTCAGTCCTCAATGTTCAATTCTCAATCCTCAATTCTCAATCTTCAATCCTCAATACTCAATCTTCAATCCTCAATCCTCAATCCTCAATCCTCAATCCTCATTCTACAATCCTCAACACCGAATCCTCAATCTTCAATCATCAATCCTCGATCCTCAATTCTCAATCCTCAATCCTCAGTCCTCAGTCCTCAAACCTCAATCCTCAGCCCTCAGCCCTCATCCTCAATCCTCAATCGTCAATCCTCAGTCATCAGCCGTCAAATCTGAACCCTCAACTCTCAGACCTCATCCTCAATCCCCAATTCTCAATCCTCAATGCTCAATCCTCAATCCTCAACCGTCAGTCCTCGTCCTCAATCCTCAACCCTCAATACTCAATCCTCAATCTTCAATCCTCAATACTCAATATTCAATCCTCAATCCTCAATCCTCAATCCTCAATCTTCAATCCTCAATCCTCAACCCTCAATCCTCAATCCTCATTCTTCAATCCTCAATACCCAATCTTCAATCTTCAATACTCAATCCTCAATCCTCAATTCTCAATCTTCAATCCTCAATCCTCAATCCTCAATCCTCAATCCTCATTCTTCAATCCTCAATACCCAATCCTCAATCTTCGATCCTCAATCCTCAATCCTCAATTCTCAATCCTCAATCCTCAATCCTCAATCCCCAATCCTCATCCTTCAAACCTCAATCCTCAACCCTCAGTCCTCATCCTCAATTCTCAATTCTCAATCCTCAATCCTCAATCCTCAATATTCAAAACTCAATATTCACTCTAAACCTAGATCCCCAATTCCCAATCCTCAATCTTCAATTCTCAATCTTCAATCCTCAATCCTCAATCCTCAATCCTCAATCCTCAATCTTCAATCCTCAATACTCAATCTTCAATCCTCGGCCCTCAATCCTCAATCGTCAATCTCCAATCCTGAATACTCAATCTTCAATCATGCAATCCTCAATCCTCAATCCTCTATCCTCAATCCTCATTCTTCAGTCCTCAATACCCAATCCTCAATCTTCAATCCTCAATCCTCAATCCTCAATTCTCAACCCTCAACCCTCAGCCCTCAGTCCTTAAACCTCAATCCACAAACCTCAGCCCTCATCTTCAATCCTCAATCCTCAATCCTCAATCCTCAATCTTCAATCCTCAATACTCAATCTTCAATCCTCAATCGTCAGTCCACAAACCTCAATTCTGAATCCACAATCCTGCAAACACAATCTTCAGCCCTCAGCCCTCAAGAATCAGTTGTCAATCCTCATTCCCCAATAGAACATCCACAATTCACAGTCTTCAATGCTCATTACTCAATCTGCAATCCCCAATCCTCAATCCTCAATTCTAAACTCTCAACCCTCAGTCCTCAGTCCTCAAACCTCAATCCTCAAACGTCAGCCCTCAATCCTCAATCCTCAATCCTCAATCCTCAATTTTCAATCCTCAATACACAATCTTCAATCCTCAATACTCAATCCTCAATCCTCAATCCTCAATCGTCAGTCTTCAATCCTCAATACTCAATCTTCAATCCTCAATCCTCAATCCTCAATCCTCAATCCTCATTCTACAATCCTCAACACCGAAACCTCAATCTTCAATCATCAATCCTCGATCCTCAATTCTCAACCCTCAATCCTCAGTCCTCAGTCCTCAAACCTCAATCCTCAACCCTCAGCCCTCATCCTCAATCCTCAATCGTCAATCCTCAGTCATCAGCCGTCAAATCTCAACCCTCAACTCTCAGACCTCATCCTCAATCCCCAATTCTCAATCCTCAGTGCTCAATCCTCAATCCCCAATACTCAACCTTCAATCCTCAATCCTCAATCCTCAATCCTCAATACTCAATCCTCAGTCATCAATACTCAATCTTCAATACTCAATCCTCAATCCTCAATCCTCAATCCTCAATCCTCAATCCTCAATCCTCATTCCTCAAACCTCAATCCTCAACCCTCAGTCCTCATCCTCAATTCTCAATTCTCAAACTTCAGTCCTCAACCGACAGTCCTCGTCTTCAATTCTCAACACTCAATCCTCATTGCTCAATCTTCAATTATCAATACCCAATCATCAATCCTCAATCCTCAAACCTCAATCCTCAATCCTCAATCCTCAATCCTCAATCCTCAGTCATCAATCCTCAATCTTCAATACTCAATCGTCAATCCTCAGTCCACAATCCTCAATCCCCAATCCTCGTTCCTCAAACCTCAATCCTCAACCCTCAGTCCCCATCCTCAATTCTCAATTCTCAATCCTCAATCCTCAATCCTCAACCTTTAATCCTGAATAATCAATCTGCAATCCTAGATCCTCAATCCCCAATCCTCAATCCTTAATCCTCAATCTTCAATCCTCAATCCCCAGTCCTCAAAATTCAATGCTCAATCCTCAATCCTCAGTCCTCAGTCCTCAATCCTCAATCTTCAATCCTCAATACTCAATATTCAATCCTCAATCCTCAATCCTCAATCCTCAATCTTCAATCCTCAATCCTCAATCCTCAACCCTCAATCCTCAATCCTCATTCTTCAATCCTCAATACGCAATACTCAATCTTCAATACTCAATCCTCAGTCCTCAATTCTCAATCTTCAATCCTCAATCCTCAACCCTCAATCCTCAATACTCAACCATCAATCCTCAATTCTCAATCCTCAATCCCCAATCCTCATTCTTCAAACCTCAATCCTCAACCCTCAGTCCTCATCCTCAGTTCTCAATTCTCAATCCTCAATCCTCAATCCTCAATATTCAATCCTCAATAATCAATCTCCAATCCTAGGTCCCCAATTACCAATACTCAACCTTCAATCCTCAATCCTGAACCCTCAATCCTCAATCCTGAATCCTCAATCTTCAATCCTCAACCCTCAATCCTCAATCCTCAATCCTCATTCTTCAATCCTCAATACCCAATCCTCAATCTTCAATCCTCAATCCTCAATCCTCAATTCTCAATCGTCAATCCTCAGCCCTCAGTCCTCAAACCTCAATCCTCAACCCCCAGCCCTCATCCTGAATCCTCAATCCTCAATCCTCAATCCTCAATCCTCAATCCTCAATGTTCAATCCGCAATACCCAATCCTCAATCTTCAATCCTCAATCCCCAATCCTCAATCCTCAATCCTCAATCCTCAATCCTCAATCCTCAGTCCTCAAACCTCAATCCTGAATCCTCAATCGTGAATCCTCAATCTTCATCCCTCAGTCCTCAACAGTCAGTTGTCAATCCTCAATCCTCAGTAGATTATCCTCAATTCACAGTTTTCAATACGCAGTACTCAATCTGCAATCTTCAAATCTCTATCCACAAACATCAATTCTCACCACTCAACCCTGAACGCACAGTCCTCAATGTTCAATTCTCAATCCTCAATTCACTATCTTCAATCCTCAATACTGAATCTTCAATCCTCAATCCTCAATCCTCAATCCTCAATCCTCATTCTTCAATCCTCAATACCCAATCCTCAATCTTCAATACTCAATCCTCAATCCTCAATTCTCAATCTTCAATCCTCAATCCTCAATCCTCAATCCTCAATCCTCATTCTTCAATCCTGAATACCCAATCCTCAATCTTCAATCCTCAATCCTCAATCCTCAATTCTCAATCCTCAATCCTCAATCCTCAATCCTCAATCCCCAATCCTCATTCTTCAAACCTCAATCCTCAACCCTCAGTCCTCATCCTCAGTTCTCAATTCTCAATCCTCAGTCCTCAATCCTCAATATTCAATCCTCAATAATCAATCTCCAATCCTAGATCCCCAATACCCAATACTCAACCTTCAATCCTCAATCCTCAACCCTCAATCCTCAATCCTGAATCCTCAATCCTCAATCCTCAAACATCAATATTCAACACTCGGACCTGGTCCTCAATCCACAACCCTCAATCCTCAATCCTCAATCTTCAATCATCAATACTCAATCTTCAATCCTCAATCCTCAACCCTCAATCCTCAATCCTGAATCCTCAATCTTTAATCCGCAATCCTCAATCCTCAATCCTCAATCCTAAGCCTTCAACGCTCAACACTCAATCTTCAATCCCCAATCCTCAATCCTCAATACTCAATCCTCAATCCTCAATCTTCAATCATCAATATTCAATTTTCAATCCTCAATCCTCAATCCTCAATACACAATCCTCAATCCTGAATGTTCAGTCCTCAATACCCAATCCTCAATCTTCTATCCTCAACCCTCAATCCTCAATCCTCAATACCCAATCCTCAATCCTCAGTCCTCAAACCTCAATCCTTATTCCTCAATCCTGAATCCTCAATCTTCAGCCCTCAGTCCTCAACAATCGGTTGTCATTCCTCAATCCTCAGTAGAATATCCTCAATTCACAGGTTTCAATACTCAATACTCAACCTGCAATCTTCAAATCACTATCCACAAGCATCAATTCTGATCGCTCAACCCTCAACACTCAGTCCCCAATCCTCAACCTTCAATCCTCAATCCTCAATCCTCAATCCTCAATCCTCAATCATCAATCCTCAATACTCAATTTTCAATCCTCGGTCCTCACTCCTCAATCGTCAATCTCCAATCTGAATACTCAATCTTCAATCATTCAATCCTCGATCCTCAATCCTCAATCCTCAATTCTCATCCTTCAGTCCTCAATACCCAATCCTCAATCTTCAATCCTCAATCCTCAATCCTCAATTCTCAACCCTCAACCCTCAGTCCTCAGTCCTCAAACCTCAATCCTCAAACCTCAGCCCTCATCTTCAGTCCTCAATCCTCAATCCTCTATCCTCAATCTTCAATCCTCAATCCTCAGTCCAAAAACCTCAATTCTGAATCCTCAATCCTGCATCCTCAATCTTCAGTCCTCAGTCCTCAAGAATCAGTTGTCAATCCTCAATCCCCAATAGAACATCCACAATTCACAGTTTTCAATACTCAATACTCAATCTGCAATCCTCAATCCTCAATCCTCAATTCTAAACCCTCAACCCTCAGTCCTCAGTCCTCAAACCTCAATCCTCAAACCTCAGCCCCCAATCCGCAATCCTCAATCCTCAATCCTCAATTTTCAATCCTCGATACTCAATCTTCAATCCTCAATACTCAATCCTCAACACTCAATCGTCAATCGTCATTCTTCAATTCTCAATACTCAATCTTCAATCCTCAATCCTCAATCCTCAATCCACAATCCTCATTCTACAATCCTCAATACCGCATCCTCAATCTTCAATCATCGATCCTCGATCCTCAATTCTCAATCCTCAATCCTCAGTCCTCAGTCCTCAAACCTCAATCCTCAATCCTCAATCCTCAATCCCTAATACTCAATTTTCAATCCTCAATCCTCAATCCTCAATCCTCAATCCTCAATCCTCAGTCATCAATACTCAATCTTCAATACTCAATCCTCAATCCTCAATCCTCAATCCTCAATCCTCAATCCTCAATCCTCATTCCTCAAACCTCAATCACCAACCCTCAGTCCTCATCCTCAATTCTCAATTCTCAATCCTCAATCCTCAATCCTCAATCTTCAATCCTCATTCCTCAATCCTCAATTCTCAATCTTCAATCCTCAATCCTCAATCCTCAATCCTCAATCCTCATTCTTCAATCCTCAATACCCAATCCACAATATTCAATCCTCAATCCTCAATGCTCAATCATCAATTCTCAATCGTCAATCCTCAGCCCTCAGTCCACAAACCTCAATCCTCAACCCCCAGCCCTCATCCTGAATCCTCAATCCTCAATCCTCAATCCTCAATCCTCAATCATCAACGTTCAATCCGCAATACCCAATCCTCAATCCTCAATCCTCAATCCCCAATCCTCAATCCTCAATCCTCAATCCTCAATCCTCAATCCTCAGTCCTCAAACCTCAATCCGGCATCCTCAATCCTGAACCCTCAATCTTCAGCCCTCAGTCCTCAACAATCAGTTGTCAATCCTCAATCCTCAGTAGAATATCCTCAATTCACAGTTTTCAATCCTCAATCCTCAATCCTCAACCCTCAATCCTCAGTAATCAATCCTCAGTCTTCAATACTCAATCGTCAATCCTCAGTCCTCAATCCTCAATCCTCAATCCTCAATCCTCGTTCCTCATACCTCATCCCTCAACCCTCAGTCCTCATCCTCAATTCCCAATTCTCAATTCTCAATCCTCAATCCTCAACCCTCAATCCTCAGTAATCAATCCTCAGTCTTCAATACTCAATCGTCAATCCTCAGTCCTCAATCCTCAATCCTCAATCCTCAATCCTCGTTCCTCATACCTCATCCCTCAACCCTCAGTCCTCATCCTCAATTCCCAATTCTCAATTCTCAATCCTCAATCCTCAATCCTCAATCTTCAATCCTCATTAATCAATCTCCAATCCTAGATCCTGAATCCCCAATCCTCAATCCTCAATCCTCAATCCTCAATCCTCAACCGTCAGTCCTCGTCCTCAATCCTCAACCCTCAATCCTCAATCCTCAATATTCAATCCTCAATCCTCAATCCTCAATCTTCAATTCTCAATCTCCAATCCTCAATCCTCAATCCTCAATCCTCAATCCTCAATCTTCAATCCTCAATACTCAATCTTCAATCCTCGGTCCTCAATCCTCAATCGTCAATATCCAATCCTGAATACTCAATCATCAAATCATGCAATCCTCAATCCTCAATCCTCTATCCTCAATCCTCATTCTTCAGTCCTCAATACCCAATCCTCAATCTTCAATCCTCAATCCTCAATCCTCAATTCTCAACCCTCAACCCTCAGTCCTCAGTCCTTAAACCTCAATCCACAAACCTCAGCCCTCATCTTCAATCCTCAATCCTCAATCCTCAATCCTCAATCTTCAATCCTCAATACTCAATCTTCAATCCTCAATCGTCAGTCCACAAACCTCAATTCTGAATCCACAATCCTGCATCCACAATCTTCAGCCCTCAGCCCTCAAGAGTCAGTTGTCAATCCTCATTCCCCAATAGAACATCCACAATTCACAGTTTTCAATACTCATTACTCAATCTGCAATCCCCAATCCTCAATCCTCAATTCTAAACTCTCAACCCTCAGTCCTCAGTCCTCAAACCTCAATCCTCAAACGTCAGCCCTCAATCCTCAATCCTCAACCCTCAATCCTCATTCTTCAATCCTCAATACCCAATCCTCAATCTTCAATCCTCAATCCTCAATCCTCAATTCTCAATCGTCAATCCTCAGCCATCAGTCCTCAAACCTCAATCCTCAACCCCCAGCCCTCATCCTGAATCCTCAATCCTCAACCCTCAATCCTCAATCCTCAATCATCAACGTTCAATCCGCAATACCCAATCCTCAATCTTCAATCCTCAATCCTCAATTCTCAATCTTCAATCCTCAATACTGAATCTTCAGTCCTCAGTCCTCAAACCTCAATCCGGCATCCTCAATCCTGAATCCTCAATCTTCAATCCTCAATCCTCAATCCTCGGTAATCAATCCTCAGTCTTGAATACTCAATTGTCAATCCTCAGTCCTCAATCCTCAATCCTCAATCCTCGTTCCACATACCTCAATCCTCAACCCTCAGTCCTCATCCTCAACTCTCAATTCTCAATTCTCAATCCTCAATCCTCAATCCTCAATCTCCAATCCTCATTGATCAATCTCCAATCCTAGATCCTGAATCCCCAATCCTCAATCCTCAATCCTCAATCCTCAATCCTCAATCCTCAACCGTCAGTCCTCGTCCTCAATCCTCAACCCTCAATCCTCAATCCTCAACCTTCAATCCTCAATACTCAATATTCAATCCTCAATCCTCAATCCTCAATCCTCAATCTTCAATCCTCAATCCTCAATCCTCAACCCTCAATCCTCAATCCTCATTCTTCAATCCTCAATACCCAATACTCAATCTTCAATACTCAATCCTCAATCCTCAATTCTCAATCTTCAATCCTCAATCATCAACCCTCAATCCTCAATACTCAACCATCAATCCTCAATTCTCAATACTCAATAGAATATCGTGAATTCTCAGGGTTCAATACTCAAACCTCAATCCTCAACCCTCAGCCCTCAGCCATCATTCTCCATCCTCAATCCTCAATCCTCAATCCTCAATCTTCAATCCCCAATACTCAATCTTCAATCCTCAATCCTCAATCCTCAATCCTCAATCCTCAATCCTCAGTCATCAGTAGTCAATCTTCAATACTCAATCTTCAATCCTCAATACACAATCTTCAATCCTCATTCCTCAATCCTCAATCCTCAAACCTCAATCCTCAACCCTCAGTCCTCATCCTCAATTCTCAATTCTCAATCCTCAATCCTCAATCCCCAATCCTCAACCTTCAATCCTCAATCCTCAATCCTCAGTCCTCAATCCTCAACCTTCACTCCTCAATACCCAATCCTCAATCCTCAATCCTCAATCCTCAATCCTCAATGTTCAATCCTCAATACCCAATCCTCAATCTTCTATCCTCAACCCTCAATCCTCAATCCTCAATCCTCAATCCTCAATCCTCAGTCCTCAAACCTCAATCCTTATTCCTCAATACTGAATCCTCAATCTTCAGCCCTCAGTCCTCAACAATCAGTTGTTAATCCTCAATCCTCAGTAGAATATCCTCAATTCACAGGTTTCAATACTGAATACTCAACCTGCAATCTTAAAATCTCTATCTACAAACATCAATTCTCATCACTCAACCCTCAACGCTCAGTCCCCAATCCTCAAACTTCAATCCTCAATCCTCAATCCTCAATCCTCAATCCTCAATCTTCAATACTCAATACTCAATCTTCAATCCTCGGTCCTCAATCCTCAATCGTCAATCTCCAATCCTGAATACTCAATCTTCAATCATGCAATCCTCAATCCTCAATCCTCTATCCTCAATCCTCATTCTTCAGTCCTCAATACCCAATCCTCAATCTTCAATCCTCAATCCTCACTCCTCAATTCTCAACCATCAACCCTCAGTCCTCAGTCCTTAAACCTCAATCCACAAACCTCAGCCCTCATCTTCAATCCTCAATCCTCAATCCTCAATCCTCAATCTTCAATCCTCAATACTCAATCTTCAATCCTGAATCCTCAGTCCACAAACCTCAATTCTGAATCCACAATCCTGCATCCACAATCTTCAGCCCTCAGTCCTCAAGAATCAGATGTCAATCCTCAATCCCCAATAGAACATCCACAATTCACAGTTTTCAATACTCAATACTCAATCTGCAATCCTCAATCCTCAATCCTCAATTCGAAACTCTCAACCCTCAGTCCTCAGTCCTCAAACCTTAATCCTCAAACGTCAGCCCTCAATCCTCAATCCTCAATCCTCAATCCTCAATCCTTAATGTTCAATCCGCAATACCCAATCCTCAATCTTCAATCCTCAATCCCCAATCCTCAATCCTCAATCCTCAATCCTCAATCCTCAATCCTCAGTCCTCAAACCTCAATCCTGAATCCTCAATCCTGAATCCTCAATCTTCATCCCTCAGTCCTCAACAATCAGTTGTCAATCCTCAATCCTCAGTAGAATATCCTCAATTCACAGTTTTCAATACGCAGTACTCAATCTGCAATCTTCAGATCTCTATCCACAAACATCAATTCTCATCACTCAACCCTGAACGCTCAGTCCTCAATGTTCAATTCTCAATCCTCAATTCTCAATCTTCAATCCTCAATACTCAATCTTCAATCCTCAATCCTCAATCCTCAATCCTCAATCCTCATTCTACAATCCTCAACACCGAATCCTCAATCTTCAATCATCAATCCTCGATCCTCAATTCTCAATCCTCAATCCTCAGTCCTCAGTCCTCAAACCTCAATCCTCAGCCCTCAGCCCTCATCCTCAATCCTCAATCGTCAATCCTCAGTCATCAGCCGTCAAATCTGAACCCTCAACTCTCAGACCTCATCCTCAATCCCCAATTCTCAATCCTCAATGCTCAATCCTCAATCCTCAACCGTCAGTCCTCGTCCTCAATCCTCAACCCTCAATACTCAATCCTCAATCTTCAATCCTCAATACTCAATATTCAATCCTCAATCCTCAATCCTCAATCCTCAATCTTCAATCCTCAATCCTCAACCCTCAATCCTCAATCCTCATTCTTCAATCCTCAATACCCAATCTTCAATCTTCAATACTCAATCCTCAATCCTCAATTCTCAATCTTCAATCCTCAATCCTCAATCCTCAATCCTCAATCCTCATTCTTCAATCCTCAATACCCAATCCTCAATCTTCGATCCTCAATCCTCAATCCTCAATTCTCAATCCTCAATCCTCAATCCTCAATCCCCAATCCTCATCCTTCAAACCTCAATCCTCAACCCTCAGTCCTCATCCTCAATTCTCAATTCTCAATCCTCAATCCTCAATCCTCAATATTCAAAACTCAATATTCACTCTAAACCTAGATCCCCAATTCCCAATCCTCAATCTTCAATTCTCAATCTTCAATCCTCAATCCTCAATCCTCAATCCTCAATCCTCAATCTTCAATCCTCAATACTCAATCTTCAATCCTCGGCCCTCAATCCTCAATCGTCAATCTCCAATCCTGAATACTCAATCTTCAATCATGCAATCCTCAATCCTCAATCCTCTATCCTCAATCCTCATTCTTCAGTCCTCAATACCCAATCCTCAATCTTCAATCCTCAATCCTCAATCCTCAATTCTCAACCCTCAACCCTCAGCCCTCAGTCCTTAAACCTCAATCCACAAACCTCAGCCCTCATCTTCAATCCTCAATCCTCAATCCTCAATCCTCAATCTTCAATCCTCAATACTCAATCTTCAATCCTCAATCGTCAGTCCACAAACCTCAATTCTGAATCCACAATCCTGCAAACACAATCTTCAGCCCTCAGCCCTCAAGAATCAGTTGTCAATCCTCATTCCCCAATAGAACATCCACAATTCACAGTCTTCAATGCTCATTACTCAATCTGCAATCCCCAATCCTCAATCCTCAATTCTAAACTCTCAACCCTCAGTCCTCAGTCCTCAAACCTCAATCCTCAAACGTCAGCCCTCAATCCTCAATCCTCAATCCTCAATCCTCAATTTTCAATCCTCAATACACAATCTTCAATCCTCAATACTCAATCCTCAATCCTCAATCCTCAATCGTCAGTCTTCAATCCTCAATACTCAATCTTCAATCCTCAATCCTCAATCCTCAATCCTCAATCCTCATTCTACAATCCTCAACACCGAAACCTCAATCTTCAATCATCAATCCTCGATCCTCAATTCTCAACCCTCAATCCTCAGTCCTCAGTCCTCAAACCTCAATCCTCAACCCTCAGCCCTCATCCTCAATCCTCAATCGTCAATCCTCAGTCATCAGCCGTCAAATCTCAACCCTCAACTCTCAGACCTCATCCTCAATCCCCAATTCTCAATCCTCAGTGCTCAATCCTCAATCCCCAATACTCAACCTTCAATCCTCAATCCTCAATCCTCAATCCTCAATACTCAATCCTCAGTCATCAATACTCAATCTTCAATACTCAATCCTCAATCCTCAATCCTCAATCCTCAATCCTCAATCCTCAATCCTCATTCCTCAAACCTCAATCCTCAACCCTCAGTCCTCATCCTCAATTCTCAATTCTCAAACTTCAGTCCTCAACCGACAGTCCTCGTCTTCAATTCTCAACACTCAATCCTCATTGCTCAATCTTCAATTATCAATACCCAATCATCAATCCTCAATCCTCAAACCTCAATCCTCAATCCTCAATCCTCAATCCTCAATCCTCAGTCATCAATCCTCAATCTTCAATACTCAATCGTCAATCCTCAGTCCACAATCCTCAATCCCCAATCCTCGTTCCTCAAACCTCAATCCTCAACCCTCAGTCCCCATCCTCAATTCTCAATTCTCAATCCTCAATCCTCAATCCTCAACCTTTAATCCTGAATAATCAATCTGCAATCCTAGATCCTCAATCCCCAATCCTCAATCCTTAATCCTCAATCTTCAATCCTCAATCCCCAGTCCTCAAAATTCAATGCTCAATCCTCAATCCTCAGTCCTCAGTCCTCAATCCTCAATCTTCAATCCTCAATACTCAATATTCAATCCTCAATCCTCAATCCTCAATCCTCAATCTTCAATCCTCAATCCTCAATCCTCAACCCTCAATCCTCAATCCTCATTCTTCAATCCTCAATACGCAATACTCAATCTTCAATACTCAATCCTCAGTCCTCAATTCTCAATCTTCAATCCTCAATCCTCAACCCTCAATCCTCAATACTCAACCATCAATCCTCAATTCTCAATACTCAATAGAATATCGTGAATTCTCAGGGTTCAATACTCAAACCTCAATCCTCAACCCTCAGCCCTCAGCCCTCATTCTCCATCCTCAATCCCCAATCCTCAATCCTCAATCTTCAATCCCCAATACTCAATCTTCAATCCTCAATCCTCAATCCTCAATCCTCAATCCTCAATCCTCAGTCATCAATAGTCAATCTTCAATACTCAATCTTCAATCCTCAATACACTATCCCCAATCCTCAATCCTCAATCCTCAATCCTCAAACCTCAATCCTCAACCCTCAGTCCTCATCCTCAATTCTCAATTCTCAATCCTCAATCCTCAATCCCCAATCCTCAACCTTCAATCGTCAATCCTCAATCCTCAATCCTCGGTCCTCAACCCTCAACCTTCACTCCTCAATACCCAATCCTCAATCCTCAATCCTCAATCCTCAATACTAAACCTTCAACCCTCAATACTCAATCTTCAATCCTCAATCCTCAATCCTCAATCCTCAATCCTCAATCCTCAATCTTCAGTCCTCAATACTCAATCTTCAATCCTCAATCCTCAATCCTCAATCCTCAATCCTCAATACTCAATCCTCAGTCATCAATACTCAATCTTCAATACTCAATCCTCAATCCTCAATCCTCAATCCTCAATCCTCAATCCTCAATCCTCATTCCTCAAACCTCAATCCTCAACCCTCAGTCCTCATCCTCAATTCTCAATTCTCAAACTTCAGTCCTCAACCGACAGTCCTCGTCTTCAATTCTCAACACTCAATCCTCATTGCTCAATCTTCAATTATCAATACTCAATCATCAATCCTCAATCCTCAAACCTCAATCCTCAATCCTCAATCCTCAATCCTCAATCCTCAGTCATCAATCCTCAATCTTCAATACTCAATCGTCAATCCTCAGTCCACAATCCTCAATCCCCAATCCTCGTTCCTCAAACCTCAATCCTCAACCCTCAGTCCCCATCCTCAATTCTCAATTCTCAATCCTCAATCCTCAATCCTCAACCTTTAATCCTGAATAATCAATCTGCAATCCTAGATCCTCAATCCCCAATCCTCAATCCTTAATCCTCAATCTTCAATCCTCAATCCCCAGTCCTCAAAATTCAATGCTCAATCCTCAATCCTCAGTCCTCAGTCCTCAATCCTCAATCTTCAATCCTCAATACTCAATATTCAATCCTCAATCCTCAATCCTCAATCCTCAATCTTCAATCCTCAATCCTCAATCCTCAACCCTCAATCCTCAATCCTCATTCTTCAATCCTCAATACGCAATACTCAATCTTCAATACTCAATCCTCAATCCTCAATTCTCAATCTTCAATCCTCAATCCTCAACCCTCAATCCTCAATACTCAACCATCAATCCTCAATTCTCAATACTCAATAGAATATCGTGAATTCTCAGGGTTCAATACTCAAACCTCAATCCTCAACCCTCAGCCCTCAGCCCTCATTCTCCATCCTCAATCCCCAATCCTCAATCGTCAATCTTCAATCCCCAATACTCAATCTTCAATCCTCAATCCTCAATCCTCAATCCTCAATCCTCAATCCTCAGTCATCAATAGTCAATCTTCAATACTCAATCTTCAATCCTCAATACACTATCCTCAATCCTCAATCCTCAATCCTCAATCCTCAAACCTCAATCCTCAACCCTCAGTCCTCATCCTCAATTCTCAATTCTCAATCCTCAATCCTCAATCCCCAATCCTCAACCTTCAATCGTCAATCCTCAATCCTCAATCCTCGGTCCTCAACCCTCAACCTTCACTCCTCAATACCCAATCCTCAATCCTCAATCCTCAATCCTCAATACTAAACCTTCAACCCTCAATACTCAATCTTCAATCCTCAATCCTCAATCCTCAATCCTCAATCCTCAATCCTCAATCTTCAGTCCTCAATACTCAATCTTCAATCCTCAATCCTCAATCCTCATTCTTCAATCCTGAACACCCAATCCTCAATCTTCAATTCTCAACCTTCAATCCACAATTCGCAATCCTCAATCCTCAATCCTCAGACCTCAAACATCAATACTCAACCCTCAGTCCTCGTCCTCAATCTTCAACCATCAATATTCAATTTTCAATACTCAATCGCCAATCCTCAATACTCATTCCTCAATCTTCAATGTTCAATCCTCAATACCCAATCCTCAATCTTCTATCCTCAATCCTCAATCCTCAATCCTCAAACCTCAATCCTCAATCCTCTATCTTTAATCCTCAATCCTCAATCCTCAATCCTCAATCCTCAATCCTAAACCTTCAACCCTCAATACTCAATCTTCAATTCTCAATCCTCAATCCTCAATCCTCAATCCTCAATCCTCAATCTTCAGTCCTTAATACTCAATCTTCAATCCTCAATCCTCAATCCTCAATCCTCAATCCTCAATCCTCAATCCTCAATCCTCATTCCTCAAACCTCAATCCTCAACCCTCAGTCCTCATCCTCAATTCTCAATTCTCAAACTTCAGTCCTCAACCGACAGTCCTCGTCTTCAATTCTCAACACTCAATCCTCATTGCTCAATCTTCAATTATCAATACTCAATCATCAATCCTCAATCCTCAAACCTCAATCCTCAATCCTCAATCCTCAATCCTCAATCCTCAGTCATCAATCCTCAATCTTCAATACTCAATCGTCAATCCTCAGTCCACAATCCTCAATCCCCAATCCTCGTTCCTCAAACCTCAATCCTCAACCCTCAGTCCCCATCCTCAATTCTCAATTCTCAATCCTCAATCCTCAATCCTCAACCTTTAATCCTGAATAATCAATCTGCAATCCTAGCTCCTCAATCCCCAATCCTCAATCCTTAATCCTCAATCTTCAATCCTCAATCCCCAGTCCTCAAAATTCAATGCTCAATCCTCAATCCTCAGTCCTCAGTCCTCAATCCTCAATCTTCAATCCTCAATACTCAATATTCAATCCTCAATCCTCAATCCTCAATCCTCAATCTTCAATCCTCAATCCTCAATCCTCAACCCTCAATCCTCAATCCTCATTCTTCAATCCTCAATACGCAATACTCAATCTTCAATACTCAATCCTCAATCCTCAATTCTCAATCTTCAATCCTCAATCCTCAACCCTCAATCCTCAATACTCAACCATCAATCCTCAATTCTCAATACTCAATAGAATATCGTGAATTCTCAGGGTTCAATACTCAAACCTCAATCCTCAACCCTCAGCCCTCAGCCCTCATTCTCCATCCTCAATCCCCAATCCTCAATCGTCAATCTTCAATCCCCAATACTCAATCTTCAATCCTCAATCCTCAATCCTCAATCCTCAATCCTCAATCCTCAGTCATCAATAGTCAATCTTCAATACTCAATCTTCAATCCTCAATACACTATCCTCAATCCTCAATCCTCAATCCTCAATCCTCAAACCTCAATCCTCAACCCTCAGTCCTCATCCTCAATTCTCAATTCTCAATCCTCAATCCTCAATCCCCAATCCTCAACCTTCAATCGTCAATCCTCAATCCTCAATCCTCGGTCCTCAACCCTCAACCTTCACTCCTCAATACCCAATCCTCAATCCTCAATCCTCAATCCTCAATACTAAACCTTCAACCCTCAATACTCAATCTTCAATCCTCAATCCTCAATCCTCAATCCTCAATCCTCAATCCTCAATCTTCAGTCCTCAATACTCAATCTTCAATCCTCAATCCTCAATCCTCATTCTTCAATCCTGAACACCCAATCCTCAATCTTCAATTCTCAACCTTCAATCCACAATTCGCAATCCTCAATCCTCAATCCTCAGACCTCAAACATCAATACTCAACCCTCAGTCCTCGTCCTCAATCTTCAACCATCAATATTCAATTTTCAATACTCAATCGCCAATCCTCAATACTCATTCCTCAATCTTCAATGTTCAATCCTCAATACCCAATCCTCAATCTTCTATCCTCAATCCTCAATCCTCAATCCTCAAACCTCAATCCTCAATCCTCTATCTTTAATCCTCAATCCTCAATCCTCAATCCTCAATCCTCAATCCTAAACCTTCAACCCTCAATACTCAATCTTCAATTCTCAATCCTCAATCCTCAATCCTCAATCCTCAATCCTCAATCTTCAGTCCTTAATACTCAATCTTCAATCCTCAATCCTCAATCCTCAATCCTCAATCCTCATTCTTCAATCCTCAACACCCAATCCTCAATCTTCAATTCTCAACATTTAATCCACAATTCTCAATCCTCAATCCTCAATCCTCAGACCTCAAACATCAATACTCAACCCTCAGTCCTCGTCCTCAATCCACAACACTCAATCCTCGATCCTCAATCTTCAACCATCAATATTCAATTTTCAATACTCAATCGTCAATCCTCAATACTCATTCCTCAATCCTCAATCTTCAATCCTCAATGTTCAATCCTCAATCCTCAATCCTCAGTCCTCAGTCCTCAATCCTCAATTCTCAAACCTCAATCCTCAACCGTCAGTCCTCGTCCTCAATCCTCAACCCTCAATCCTCAATCCTCAATCTTCAATCCTCAATACTCAACATTCAATCCTCAATCCTCAATCCTCAATCCTCAATCTTCAATCCTCAATCCTCAACCCTCAATCCTCAATCCTCATTCTTCAATCCTCAATACCCAATCCTCAATGTTCAATACTCTATCCTCAATTCTCAATTCTCAATCTTCAATCCTTAATCCTCAATCCTCAATCCTCAATCCTCAATCCTCATTCTTCAATCCTCAATCCTCAATCCCCAATCCTCATTCTTCAAACCTCAATCCTCAACCCTCAGTCCTCATCCTCAGTTCTCAATTCTCAATCCTCAATCCTCAATCCTCAATATTCAATCCTCAATACTCAATCTCCAATCCTAGGTCCCCAATTACCAATACTCAACCTTCAATCCTCAATCCTGAACCCTCAATCCTCAATCCTGAATCCTCAATCTTCAATCCTCAACCCTCAATCCTCGGTCCTCAATCCTCAATCGTCAATCTCCAATCCTGAATACTCAATCTTCAATCATGCAATCCTCAATCCTCAATCCTCTATCCTCAATCCTCATTCTTCAGTCCTCAATACCCAATCCTCAATCTTCAATCCTCAATCCTCACTCCTCAATTCTCAACCATCAACCCTCAGTCCTCAGTCCTTAAACCTCAATCCACAAACCTCAGCCCTCATCTTCAATCCTCAATCCTCAATCCTCAATCCTCAATCTTCAATCCTCAATACTCAATCTTCAATCCTGAATCCTCAGTCCACAAACCTCAATTCTGAATCCACAATCCTGCATCCACAATCTTCAGCCCTCAGTCCTCAAGAATCAGATGTCAATCCTCAATCCCCAATAGAACATCCACAATTCACAGTTTTCAATACTCAATACTCAATCTGCAATCCTCAATCCTCAATCCTCAATTCGAAACTCTCAACCCTCAGTCCTCAGTCCTCAAACCTTAATCCTCAAACGTCAGCCCTCAATCCTCAATCCTCAATCCTCAATCCTCAATCCTTAATGTTCAATCCGCAATACCCAATCCTCAATCTTCAATCCTCAATCCCCAATCCTCAATCCTCAATCCTCAATCCTCAATCCTCAATCCTCAGTCCTCAAACCTCAATCCTGAATCCTCAATCCTGAATCCTCAATCTTCATCCCTCAGTCCTCAACAATCAGTTGTCAATCCTCAATCCTCAGTAGAATATCCTCAATTCACAGTTTTCAATACGCAGTACTCAATCTGCAATCTTCAGATCTCTATCCACAAACATCAATTCTCATCACTCAACCCTGAACGCTCAGTCCTCAATGTTCAATTCTCAATCCTCAATTCTCAATCTTCAATCCTCAATACTCAATCTTCAATCCTCAATCCTCAATCCTCAATCCTCAATCCTCATTCTACAATCCTCAACACCGAATCCTCAATCTTCAATCATCAATCCTCGATCCTCAATTCTCAATCCTCAATCCTCAGTCCTCAGTCCTCAAACCTCAATCCTCAGCCCTCAGCCCTCATCCTCAATCCTCAATCGTCAATCCTCAGTCATCAGCCGTCAAATCTGAACCCTCAACTCTCAGACCTCATCCTCAATCCCCAATTCTCAATCCTCAATGCTCAATCCTCAATCCTCAACCGTCAGTCCTCGTCCTCAATCCTCAACCCTCAATACTCAATCCTCAATCTTCAATCCTCAATACTCAATATTCAATCCTCAATCCTCAATCCTCAATCCTCAATCTTCAATCCTCAATCCTCAACCCTCAATCCTCAATCCTCATTCTTCAATCCTCAATACCCAATCTTCAATCTTCAATACTCAA
The DNA here is from genome assembly GCF_051401765.1 of Calliopsis andreniformis. Taxonomy (NCBI): domain Eukaryota; kingdom Metazoa; phylum Arthropoda; class Insecta; order Hymenoptera; family Andrenidae; genus Calliopsis; species Calliopsis andreniformis. The sequence goes on along the minus strand of NW_027480895.1, from coordinate 57,842 downwards.
TCCTCAATCCTCAATTCTCAATCTTCAATCCTCAATCCTCAATCCTCAATCCTCAATCCTCATTCTTCAATCCTCAATACCCAATCCTCAATCTTCGATCCTCAATCCTCAATCCTCAATTCTCAATCCTCAATCCTCAATCCTCAATCCCCAATCCTCATCCTTCAAACCTCAATCCTCAACCCTCAGTCCTCATCCTCAATTCTCAATTCTCAATCCTCAATCCTCAATCCTCAATATTCAAAACTCAATATTCACTCTAAACCTAGATCCCCAATTCCCAATCCTCAATCTTCAATTCTCAATCTTCAATCCTCAATCCTCAATCCTCAATCCTCAATCCTCAATCTTCAATCCTCAATACTCAATCTTCAATCCTCGGCCCTCAATCCTCAATCGTCAATCTCCAATCCTGAATACTCAATCTTCAATCATGCAATCCTCAATCCTCAATCCTCTATCCTCAATCCTCATTCTTCAGTCCTCAATACCCAATCCTCAATCTTCAATCCTCAATCCTCAATCCTCAATTCTCAACCCTCGACCCTCAGCCCTCAGTCCTTAAACCTCAATCCACAAACCTCAGCCCTCATCTTCAATCCTCAATCCTCAATCCTCAATCCTCAATCTTCAATCCTCAATACTCAATCTTCAATCCTCAATCGTCAGTCCACAAACCTCAATTCTGAATCCACAATCCTGCAAACACAATCTTCAGCCCTCAGCCCTCAAGAATCAGTTGTCAATCCTCATTCCCCAATAGAACATCCACAATTCACAGTCTTCAATGCTCATTACTCAATCTGCAATCCCCAATCCTCAATCCTCAATTCTAAACTCTCAACCCTCAGTCCTCAGTCCTCAAACCTCAATCCTCAAACGTCAGCCCTCAATCCTCAATCCTCAATCCTCAATCCTCAATTTTCAATCCTCAATACACAATCTTCAATCCTCAATACTCAATCCTCAATACTCAATCCTCAATCGTCAGTCTTCAATCCTCAATACTCAATCTTCAATCCTCAATCCTCAATCCTCAATCCTCAATCCTCATTCTACAATCCTCAACACCGAAACCTCAATCTTCAATCATCAATCCTCGATCCTCAATTCTCAACCCTCAATCCTCAGTCCTCAGTCCTCAAACCTCAATCCTCAACCCTCAGCCCTCATCCTCAATCCTCAATCGTCAATCCTCAGTCATCAGCCGTCAAATCTCAACCCTCAACTCTCAGACCTCATCCTCAATCCCCAATTCTCAATCCTCAGTGCTCAATCCTCAATCCCCAATACTCAACCTTCAATCCTCAATCCTCAATCCTCAATCCTCAATACTCAATCCTCAGTCATCAATACTCAATCTTCAATACTCAATCCTCAATCCTCAATCCTCAATCCTCAATCCTCAATCCTCAATCCTCATTCCTCAAACCTCAATCCTCAACCCTCAGTCCTCATCCTCAATTCTCAATTCTCAAACTTCAGTCCTCAACCGACAGTCCTCGTCTTCAATTCTCAACACTCAATCCTCATTGCTCAATCTTCAATTATCAATACCCAATCATCAATCCTCAATCCTCAAACCTCAATCCTCAATCCTCAATCCTCAATCCTCAATCCTCAGTCATCAATCCTCAATCTTCAATACTCAATCGTCAATCCTCAGTCCACAATCCTCAATCCCCAATCCTCGTTCCTCAAACCTCAATCCTCAACCCTCAGTCCCCATCCTCAATTCTCAATTCTCAATTCTCAATCCTCAATCCTCAATCCTCAACCTTTAATCCTGAATAATCAATCTGCAATCCTAGATCCTCAATCCCCAATCCTCAATCCTTAATCCTCAATCTTCAATCCTCAATCCCCAGTCCTCAAAATTCAATGCTCAATCCTCAATCCTCAGTCCTCAGTCCTCAATCCTCAATCTTCAATCCTCAATACTCAATATTCAATCGTCAATCCTCAATCCTCAATCCTCAATCTTCAATCCTCAATCCTCAATCCTCAACCCTCAATCCTCAATCCTCATTCTTCAATCCTCAATACGCAATACTCAATCTTCAATACTCAATCCTCAGTCCTCAATTCTCAATCTTCAATCCTCAATCCTCAACCCTCAATCCTCAATACTCAACCATCAATCCTCAATTCTCAATACTCAATAGAATATCGTGAATTCTCAGGGTTCAATACTCAAACCTCAATCCTCAACCCTCAGCCCTCAGCCCTCATTCTCCATCCTCAATCCCCAATCCTCAATCCTCAATCTTCAATCCCCAATACTCAATCTTCAATCCTCAATCCTCAATCCTCAATCCTCAATCCTCAATCCTCAGTCATCAATAGTCAATCTTCAATACTCAATCTTCAATCCTCAATACACTATCCCCAATCCTCAATCCTCAATCCTCAATCCTCAAACCTCAATCCTCAACCCTCAGTCCTCATCCTCAATTCTCAATTCTCAATCCTCAATCCTCAATCCCCAATCCTCAACCTTCAATCGTCAATCCTCAATCCTCAATCCTCGGTCCTCAACCCTCAACCTTCACTCCTCAATACCCAATCCTCAATCCTCAATCCTCAATCCTCAATACTAAACCTTCAACCCTCAATACTCAATCTTCAATCCTCAATCCTCAATCCTCAATCCTCAATCCTCAATCCTCAATCTTCAGTCCTCAATACTCAATCTTCAATCCTCAATCCTCAATCCTCAATCCTCAATCCTCAATACTCAATCCTCAGTCATCAATACTCAATCTTCAATACTCAATCCTCAATCCTCAATCCTCAATCCTCAATCCTCAATCCTCAATCCTCATTCCTCAAACCTCAATCCTCAACCCTCAGTCCTCATCCTCAATTCTCAATTCTCAAACTTCAGTCCTCAACCGACAGTCCTCGTCTTCAATTCTCAACACTCAATCCTCATTGCTCAATCTTCAATTATCAATACTCAATCATCAATCCTCAATCCTCAAACCTCAATCCTCAATCCTCAATCCTCAATCCTCAATCCTCAGTCATCAATCCTCAATCTTCAATACTCAATCGTCAATCCTCAGTCCACAATCCTCAATCCCCAATCCTCGTTCCTCAAACCTCAATCCTCAACCCTCAGTCCCCATCCTCAATTCTCAATTCTCAATCCTCAATCCTCAATCCTCAACCTTTAATCCTGAATAATCAATCTGCAATCCTAGATCCTCAATCCCCAATCCTCAATCCTTAATCCTCAATCTTCAATCCTCAATCCCCAGTCCTCAAAATTCAATGCTCAATCCTCAATCCTCAGTCCTCAGTCCTCAATCCTCAATCTTCAATCCTCAATACTCAATATTCAATCCTCAATCCTCAATCCTCAATCCTCAATCTTCAATCCTCAATCCTCAATCCTCAACCCTCAATCCTCAATCCTCATTCTTCAATCCTCAATACGCAATACTCAATCTTCAATACTCAATCCTCAATCCTCAATTCTCAATCTTCAATCCTCAATCCTCAACCCTCAATCCTCAATACTCAACCATCAATCCTCAATTCTCAATACTCAATAGAATATCGTGAATTCTCAGGGTTCAATACTCAAACCTCAATCCTCAACCCTCAGCCCTCAGCCCTCATTCTCCATCCTCAATCCCCAATCCTCAATCGTCAATCTTCAATCCCCAATACTCAATCTTCAATCCTCAATCCTCAATCCTCAATCCTCAATCCTCAATCCTCAGTCATCAATAGTCAATCTTCAATACTCAATCTTCAATCCTCAATACACTATCCTCAATCCTCAATCCTCAATCCTCAATCCTCAAACCTCAATCCTCAACCCTCAGTCCTCATCCTCAATTCTCAATTCTCAATCCTCAATCCTCAATCCCCAATCCTCAACCTTCAATCGTCAATCCTCAATCCTCAATCCTCGGTCCTCAACCCTCAACCTTCACTCCTCAATACCCAATCCTCAATCCTCAATCCTCAATCCTCAATACTAAACCTTCAACCCTCAATACTCAATCTTCAATCCTCAATCCTCAATCCTCAATCCTCAATCCTCAATCCTCAATCTTCAGTCCTCAATACTCAATCTTCAATCCTCAATCCTCAATCCTCATTCTTCAATCCTGAACACCCAATCCTCAATCTTCAATTCTCAACCTTCAATCCACAATTCGCAATCCTCAATCCTCAATCCTCAGACCTCAAACATCAATACTCAACCCTCAGTCCTCGTCCTCAATCTTCAACCATCAATATTCAATTTTCAATACTCAATCGCCAATCCTCAATACTCATTCCTCAATCTTCAATGTTCAATCCTCAATACCCAATCCTCAATCTTCTATCCTCAATCCTCAATCCTCAATCCTCAAACCTCAATCCTCAATCCTCTATCTTTAATCCTCAATCCTCAATCCTCAATCCTCAATCCTCAATCCTAAACCTTCAACCCTCAATACTCAATCTTCAATTCTCAATCCTCAATCCTCAATCCTCAATCCTCAATCCTCAATCTTCAGTCCTTAATACTCAATCTTCAATCCTCAATCCTCAATCCTCAATCCTCAATCCTCATTCTTCAATCCTCAACACCCAATCCTCAATCTTCAATTCTCAACATTTAATCCACAATTCTCAATCCTCAATCCTCAATCCTCAGACCTCAAACATCAATACTCAACCCTCAGTCCTCGTCCTCAATCCACAACACTCAATCCTCGATCCTCAATCTTCAACCATCAATATTCAATTTTCAATACTCAATCGTCAATCCTCAATACTCATTCCTCAATCCTCAATCTTCAATCCTCAATGTTCAATCCTCAATCCTCAATCCTCAGTCCTCAGTCCTCAATCCTCAATTCTCAAACCTCAATCCTCAACCGTCAGTCCTCGTCCTCAATCCTCAACCCTCAATCCTCAATCCTCAATCTTCAATCCTCAATACTCAACATTCAATCCTCAATCCTCAATCCTCAATCCTCAATCTTCAATCCTCAATCCTCAACCCTCAATCCTCAATCCTCATTCTTCAATCCTCAATACCCAATCCTCAATGTTCAATACTCTATCCTCAATTCTCAATTCTCAATCTTCAATCCTTAATCCTCAATCCTCAATCCTCAATCCTCAATCCTCATTCTTCAATCCTCAATCCTCAATCCCCAATCCTCATTCTTCAAACCTCAATCCTCAACCCTCAGTCCTCATCCTCAGTTCTCAATTCTCAATCCTCAATCCTCAATCCTCAATATTCAATCCTCAATACTCAATCTCCAATCCTAGGTCCCCAATTACCAATACTCAACCTTCAATCCTCAATCCTGAACCCTCAATCCTCAATCCTGAATCCTCAATCTTCAATCCTCAACCCTCAATCCTCAATCCTCAATCCTCATTCATCAATCCTCAATACCCAATCCTCAATCTTCAATCCTCAATCCTCAATCCTCAATTCTCAATCGTCAATCCTCAGCCCTCAGTCCTCAAACCTCAATCCTCAACCCCCAGCCCTCATCCTGAATCCTCAATCCTCAATCCTCAATCCTCAATCCTCAATCCTCAATGTTCAATCCGCAATACCCAATCCTCAATCTTCAATCCTCAATCCCCAATCCTCAATCCTCAATCCTCAATCCTCAATCCTCAATCCTCAGTCCTCAAACCTCAATCCTGAATCCTCAATCGTGAATCCTCAATCTTCATCCCACAGTCCTCAACAATCAGTTGTCAATCCTCAATCCTCAGTAGAATATCCTCAATTCACAGTTTTCAATACGCAGTACTCAATCTGCAATCTTCAAATCTCTATCCACAAACATCAATTCTCACCACTCAACCCTGAACGCACAGTCCTCAATGTTCAATTCTCAATCCTCAATATTCAATCCTCAATAATCAATCTCCAATCCTAGATCCCCAATTCCCAATACTCAACCTTCAATCCTCAATCCTCAACCCTCAATCCTCAATCCTGAATCCTCAATCCTCAATCCTCAAACATCAATATTCAACACTCGGACCTGGTCCTCAATCCACAACCCTCAATCCTCAATCCTCAATCTTCAATCATCAATACTCAATCTTCAATCCTCAATCCTCAACCCTCAATCCTCAATCCTGAATCCTCAATCTTTAATCCGCAATCCTCAATCCTCAATCCTCAATCCTAAACCTTCAACGCTCAACACTCAATCTTCAATCCCGAATCCTCAATCCTCAATACTCAATCCTCAATCCTCAATCTTCAATCATCAATATTCAATTTTCAATCCTCAATCCTCAATCCTCAATACACAATCCTCAATCCTGAATGTTCAGTCCTCAATACCCAATCCTCAATCTTCTATCCTCAACCCTCAATCCTCAATCCTCAATACCCAATCCTCAATCCTCAGTCCTCAAACCTCAATCCTTATTCCTCAATCCTGAATCCTCAATCTTCAGCCCTCAGTCCTCAACAATCAGTTGTCATTCCTCAATCCTCAGTAGAATATCCTCAATTCACAGGTTTCAATACTCAATACTCAACCTGCAATCTTCAAATCACTATCCACAAGCATCAATTCTGATCGCTCAACCCTCAACACTCAGCCCCAATCCTCAACCTTCAATCCTCAATCCTCAATCCTCAATCCTCAATCCTCAATCATCAATCCTCAATACTCAATTTTCAATCCTCGGTCCTCACTCCTCAATCGTCAATCTCCAATCTGAATACTCAATCTTCAATCATTCAATCCTCAATCCTCAATCCTCAATCCTCAATTCTCATCCTTCAGTCCTCAATACCCAATCCTCAATCTTCAATCCTCAATCCTCAATCCTCAATTCTCAACCCTCAACCCTCAGTCCTCAGTCCTCAAACCTCAATCCTCAAACCTCAGCCCTCATCTTCAGTCCTCAATCCTCAATCCTCTATCCTCAATCTTCAATCCTCAATACTCAATCTTCAATCCTCAATCCTCAGTCCAAAAACCTCAATTCTGAATCCTCAATCCTGCATCCTCAATCTTCAGTCCTCAGTCCTCAAGAATCAGTTGTCAATCCTCAATCCCCAATAGAGCATTCACAATTCACAGTTTTCAATACTCAATACTCAATCTGCAATCCTCAATCCTCAATCCTCAATTCTAAACCCTCAACCCTCAGTCCTCAGTCCTCAAACCTCAATCCTCAAACCTCAGCCCCCAATCCGCAATCCTCAATCCTCAATCCTCAATTTTCAATCCTCGATACTCAATCTTCAATCCTCAATACTCAATCCTCAACACTCAATCGTCAATCGTCATTCTTCAATCCTCAATACTCAATCTTCAATCCTCAATCCTCAATCCTCAATCCACAATCCTCATTCTACAATCCTCAATACCGCATCCTCAATCTTCAATCATCGATCCTCGATCCTCAATTCTCAATCCTCAATCCTCAGTCCTCAGTCCTCAAACCTCAATCCTCAATCCTCAATCCTCAATCCCTAATACTCAATTTTCAATCCTCAATCCTCAATCCTCAATCCTCAATCCTCAATCCTCAGTCATCAATACTCAATCTTCAATACTCAATCCTCAATCCTCAATCCTCAATCCTCAATCCTCAATCCTCAATCCTCATTCCTCAAACCTCAATCACCAACCCTCAGTCCTCATCCTCAATTCTCAATTCTCAATCCTCAATCCTCAATCCTCAATCTTCAATCCTCATTCCTCAATCCTCAATTCTCAATCTTCAATCCTCAATCCTCAATCCTCAATCCTCAATCCTCATTCTTCAATCCTCAATACCCAATCCACAATCTTCAATCCTCAATCCTCAATGCTCAATCATCAATTCTCAATCGTCAATCCTCAGCCCTCAGTCCACAAACCTCAATCCTCAACCCCCAGCCCTCATCCTGAATCCTCAATCCTCAATCCTCAATCCTCAATCCTCAATCATCAACGTTCAATCCGCAATACCCAATCCTCAATCCTCAATCCTCAATCCCCAATCCTCAATCCTCAATCCTCAATCCTCAATCCTCAATCCTCAGTCCTCAAACCTCAATCCGGCATCCTCAATCCTGAATCCTCAATCTTCAGCCCTCAGTCCTCAGTCCAAAAACCTCAATTCTGAATCCTCAATCCTGCATCCTCAATCTTCAGTCCTCAGTCCTCAAGAATCAGTTGTCAATCCTCAATCCCCAATAGAACATCCACAATTCACAGTTTTCAAAACTCAATACTCAATCTGCAATCCTCAATCCTCAATCCTCAATTCAAAACCCTCAACCCTCAGTCCTCAGTCCTCAAACCTCAATCCTCAAACCTCAGCCCCCAATCCGCAATCCTCAATCCTCAATCCTCAATTTTCAATCCTCGATACTCAATCTTCAATCCTCAATACTCAATCCTCAACACTCAATCGTCAATCGTCATTCTTCAATCCTCAATACTCAATCTTCAATCCTCAATCCTCAATCCTCAATCCACAATCCTCATTCTACAATCCTCAATACCGCATCCTCAATCTTCAATCATCGATCCTCGATCCTCAATTCTCAATCCTCAATCCTCAGTCCTCAGTCCTCAAACCTCAATCCTCAACACTCAGCCCTCATCCTCAATCCTCAATCGTCAATCCTCAGTCATCAGCCGTCAAATCTCAACCCTCAACCCTCAGACCTCATCCTCAATACTCAAACCTCAATCCTCAATCCTCAATCCTCAATCCCTAATACTCAATTTTCAATCCTCAATCCTCAATCCTCAATCCTCAATCCTCAATCCTCAGTCATCAATACTCAATCTTCAATACTCAATCCTCAATCCTCAATCCTCAATCCTCAATCCTCAATCCTCAATCCTCATTCCTCAAACCTCAATCACCAACCCTCAGTCCTCATCCTCAATTCTCAAATTCTCAATCCTCAATCCTCAATCCTCAATCTTCAATCCTCATTCCTCAATCCTCAATTCTCAATCTTCAATCCTCAATCCTCAATCCTCAATCCTCAATCCTCATTCTACAATCCTCAACACCGAATCCTCAATCTTCAGTCATCAATCCTCGATCCTCAATTCTCAATCCTCAATCCTCAGTCCTCAGTCCTCAAACCTCAATCCTCAGCCCTCAGCCCTCATCCTCAATCCTCAATCGTCAATCCTCAGTCATCAGCCGTCAAATCTGAACCCTCAACTCTCAGACCTCATCCTCAATCCCCAATTCTCAATCCTCAATGCTCAATCCTCAATCCTCAACCGTCAGTCCTCGTCCTCAATCCTCAACCCTCAATCCTCAATCCTCAATCTTCAATCCTCAATACTCAATATTCAATCCTCAATCCTCAATCCTCAATCCTCAATCTTCAATCCTCAATCCTCAACCCTCAATCCTCAATCCTCATTCTTCAATCCTCAATACCCAATCTTCAATCTTCAATACTCAATCCTCAATCCTCAATTCTCAATCCTCAATCCTCAATCCTCAATCCCCAATCCTCATCCTTCAAACCTCAATCCTCAACCCTCAGTCCTCATCCTCAATTCTCAATTCTCAATCCTCAATCCTCAATCCTCAATATTCAAAACTCAATATTCAATCTCCAAACCTAGATCCCCAATTCCCAATCCTCAATCTTCAATTCTCAATCTTCAATCCTCAATTCTCAATCCTCAATCCTCAATCCTCAGACCTCAAACATCAATACTCAACCCTCAGTCCTCGTCCTCAATCCACAACACTCAATCCTCGATCCTCAATCTTCAATCATCAATAGTCAATTTTCAATCCTCAATCCTCAATCCTCTATCCTCAATCTTCAATCCTCAATACTCAATCTTCAATCCTCAATACTCAATCTTCAATCCTCAATCCTCAGTCCACAAACCTCAATTCTGAATCCTCAATCCTGCATCCTCAATCTTCAGTCCTCAGTCCTCAAGAATCAGTTGTCAATCCTCAATCCCCAATAGAACATCCACAATTCACAGTTTTCAATACTCAATACTCAATCTGCAATCCTCAATCCTCAATCCTCAATTCTAAACTCTCAACCCACAGTCCTCAGTCCTCAAACCTCAATCCTCAGACCTCAGCCCTCAATCCTCAATCCTCAATCCTCAATCCTCAATTTTCAATCCTCAATACACAATCCTCAATCCTCAATACACAATCCTCAATACTCAATCCTCAATCGTCAGTCTTCAATCCTCAATACTCAATCTTCAATCCTCAATCCTCAATCCTCAATCCACAATTCTCATTCTACAATCCTCAACACCGAATCCTCAATCTTCAATCATCAATCCTCGATCCTCAATTCTCAATCCTCAATCCTCAATCCTCAATCCTCAATCCCCAATCCTCATCCTTCAAACCTCAATCCTCAACCCTCAGTCCTCATCCTCAATTCTCAATTCTCAATCCTCAATCCTCAATCCTCAATATTCAAAACTCAATATTCAGTCTCCAAACCTAGATCCCCAATTCTCAATCCTCAATGCTCAATCCTCAATCCTCAACCGTCAGTCCTCGTCCTCAATCCTCAACCCTCAATCCTCAATCCTCAATCTTCAATCCTCAATACTCAATATTCAATCCTCAATCCTCAATCCTCAATCCTCAATCTTCAATCCTCAATCCTCAACCCTCAATCCTCAATCCTCATTCTTCAATCCTCAATACCCAATCTTCAATCTTCAATACTCAATCCTCAATCCTCAATTCTCAATCTTCAATCCTCAATCCTCAATCCTCAATCCTCAATCCTCATTCTTCAATCCTCGATACCCAATCCTCAATCTTCAATCCTCAATCCTCAATCCTCAATTCTCAATCCTCAATCCTCAATCCTCAATCCCCAATCCTCATCCTTCAAACCTCAATCCTCAACCCTCAGTCCTCATCCTCAATTCTCAATTCTCAATCCTCAATCCTCAATCCTCAATATTCAAAACTCAATATTCAGTCTCTAAACCTAGATCCCCAATTCCCAATCCTCAATCTTCAATTCTCAATCTTCAATCCTCAATCCTCAATCCTCAATCCTCAATCCTCAATCTTCAATCCTCAATACTCAATCTTCAATCCTCGGTCCTCAATCCTCAATCGTCAATCTCCAATCCTGAATACTCAATCTTCAATCATGCAATCCTCAATCCTCAATCCTCTATCCTCAATCCTCATTCTTCAGTCATCAATACCCAATCCTCAATCTTCAATCCTCAATCCTCAATCCTCAATTCTCAACCCTCAACCCTCAGCCCTCAGTCCTTAAACCTCAATCCACAAACCTCAGCCCTCATCTTCAATCCTCAATCCTCAATCCTCAATCCTCAATCTTCAATCCTCAATACTCAATCTTCAATCCTCAATCGTCAGTCCACAAACCTCAATTCTGAATCCACAATCCTGCATCCACAATCTTCAGCCCTCAGCCCTCAAGAATCAGTTGTCAATCCTCATTCCCCAATAGAACATCCACAATTCACAGTTTTCAATACTCATTACTCAATCTGCAATCCCCAATCCTCAATCCTCAATTCTAAACTCTCAACCCTCAGTCCTCAGTCCTCAAACCTCAATCCTCAAACGTCAGCCCTCAATCCTCAATCCTCAATCCTCAATCCTCAATTTTCAATCCTCAATACACAATCTTCAATCCTCAATACTCAATCCTCAATCCTCAATCCTCAATCGTCAGTCTTCAATCCTCAATACTCAATCTTCAATCCTCAATCCTCAATCCTCAGTCCTCAATCCTCATTCTACAATCCTCAACACCGAAACCTCAATCTTCAATCATCAATCCTCGATCCTCAATTCTCAACCCTCAATCCTCAGTCCTCAGTCCTCAAACCTCAATCCTCAACCCTCAGCCCTCATCCTCAATCCTCAATCGTCAATCCTCAGTCATCAGCCGTCAAATCTCAACCCTCAACTCTCAGACCTCATCCTCAATCCCCAATTCTCAATCCTCAGTGCTCAATCCTCAATCCCCAATACTCAACTTTCAATCCTCAATCCTCAATCCTCAATCCTCAATACTCAATCCTCAGTCATCAATACTCAATCTTCAATACTCAATCCTCAATCCTCAATCCTCAATCCTCAATCCTCAATCCTCAATCCTCATTCCTCAAACCTCAATCCTCAACCCTCAGTCCTCATCCTCAATTCTCAATTCTCAAACTTCAGTCCTCAACCGACAGTCCTCGTCTTCAATTCTCAACACTCAATCCTCATTGCTCAATCTTCAATTATCAATACTCAATCTTCAATCCTCAATCCTCAAACCTCAATCCTCAATCCTCAATCCTCAATCCTCAATCCTCAGTCATCAATCCTCAATCTTCAATACTCAATCGTCAATCCTCAGTCCACAATCCTCAATCCCCAATCCTCGTTCCTCAAACCTCAATCCTCAACCCTCAGTCCCCATCCTCAATTCTCAATTCTCAATCCTCAATCCTCAATCCTCAACCTTCAATCCTGAATAATCAATCTGCAATCCTAGATCCTCAATCCCCAATCCTCAATCCTTAATCCTCAATCTTCAATCCTCAATCCCCAGTCCTCAAAATTCAATGCTCAATCCTCAATCCTCAGTCCTCAGTCCTCGATCGTCAATCCTCAATCCTCAAACCTCAATCCTCGACCGTCAGTCCTCGTCCTCAATAATCAACACTCAATCCTCAATCCTCAATCTTCAATCCCCAATACTCAACCTTCAATCCTCAATACTCGATCCTCAATCCTCAATCCTCAATTCTAGATACTCAATACCCAACCCTCAATCCTCAATCCTCATTCATCAATCCTCAATACCCAATCCTCAATCTTTAATCCTCAATCCTCAATCCTCAATCCTCAATCCTCAATCCTCAATCTTCAGTCCTCAATATTCAATCTTCAGTCCTCAATCCTCAATCCTCATTCCTCAATCCTCATTCTTCAATCCTCAACACCCAATCCTCAATCTTCAATCCTCAATCCTCAATTCTCAATCTTCAATCCTCAATACTGAATCTTCAATCCTCAGTCCTCAAACCTCAATCCGGCATCCTCAATCCTGAATCCTCTATCTTCAATCCTCAACCCTCAATCCTCTGTAATCAATCCTCAGTCTTGAATACTCAATTGTCAATCCTCAGTCCTCAATCCTCAATCCTCAATCCTCGTTCCTCATACCTCAATCCTCAACCCTCAGTCCTCATCCTCAACTCTCAACTCTCAATTCTCAATCCTCAATCCTCAATCCTCAATCTTCAATCCTCATTAATCAATCGCCAATCCTAGATCCTGAATCCCCAATCCTCAATCCTCAATCCTCAATCCTCAATCCTCAACCGTCAGTCCTCGTCCTCAATCCTCAACCCTCAATCCTCAATCCTCAATCTTCAATCCTCAATACTCAATATTCAATCCTCAATCCTCAATCCTCAATCCTCAATCTTCAATCCTCAATCCTCAATCCTCAACCCTCAATCCTCAATCCTCATTCTTCAATCCTCAATACGCAATACTCAATCTTCAATACTCAATCCTCAATCCTCAATTCTCAATCTTCAATCCTCAATCCTCAACCCTCAATCCTCAATACTCAACCATCAATCCTCAATTCTCAATACTCAATAGAATATCGTGAATTCTCAGGGTTCAATACTCAAACCTCAATCCTCAACCCTCAGCCCTCAGCCCTCATTCTCCATCCTCAATCCTCAATCCTCAATCCTCAATCTTCAATCCCCAATACTCAATCTTCAATCCTCAATCCTCAATCCTCAATCCTCAATCCTCAATCCTCAGTCATCAATAGTCAATCTTCAATACTCAATCTTCAATCCTCAATACACAATCCTCAATCCTCAATCCTCAATCCTCAATCCTCAAACCTCAATCCTCAACCCTCAGTCCTCATCCTCAATTCTCAATTCTCAATCCTCAATCCTCAATCCCCAATCCTCAACCTTCAATCCTCAATCCTCAATCCTCAATCCTCAGTCCCAATCCTCAACCTTCACTCCTCAATACCCAATCCTCAATCCTCAATCCTCAATCCTCAATCCTAAACCTTCAACCCTCAATACTCAATCTTCAATCCTCAATCCTCAATCCTCAATCCTCAATCCTCAATCCTCAATCTTCAGTCCTCAATACTCAATCTTCAATCCTCAATCCTCAATCCTCAATCCTCAATCCTCATTCTTCAATCCTCAACACCCAATCCTCAATCTTCAATTCTCAACCTTCAATCCACAATTCGCAAGCCTCAATCCTCAATCCTCAGACCTCAAACATCAATACTCAACCCTCAGTCCTCGTCCTCAATCCACAACACTCAATCCTCGATCCTCAATCTTCAACCATCAATATTCAATTTTCAATACTCAATCGCCAATCCTCAATACTCATTCCTCAATCCTCAGTGTTCAATCCTCAATACCCAATCCTCAATCTTCTATCCTCAATCCTCAATCCTCAATCCTCAAACCTCAATCCTCAATCCTCTATCTTTAATCCTCAATCCTCAATCCTCAATCCTCAATCCTAAACCTTCAACCCTCAATACTCAATCTTCAATTCTCAATCCTCAATCCTCAATCCTCAATCCTCAATCCTCAATCTTCAGTCCTTAATACTCAATCTTCAATCCTCAATCCTCAATCCTCAATCCTCAATCCTCATTCTTCAATCCTCAACACCCAATCCTCAATCTTCAATTCTCAACCTTTAATCCACAATTCTCAATCCTCAATCCTCAATCCTCAGACCTCAAACATCAATACTCAACCCTCAGTCCTCGTCCTCAATCCACAACACTCAATCCTCGATCCTCAATCTTCAACCATCAATATTCAATTTTCAATACTCAATCGTCAATCCTCAATACTCATTCCTCAATCCTCAATCTTCAATCCTCAATGTTCAATCCTCAATCCTCAATCCTCAGTCCTCAGTCCTCAATCCTCAATTCTCAAACCTCAATCCTCAACCGTCAGTCCTCGTCCTCAATCCTCAACCCTCAATCCTCAATCCTCAATCTTCAATCCTCAATACTCAACATTCAATCCTCAATCCTCAATCCTCAATCCTCAATCTTCAATCCTCAATACTCAACCCTCAATCCTCAATCCTCATTCTTCAATCCTCAATACCCAATTCTCAATCTTCAATCCTTAATCCTCAATCCTCAATCCTCAATCCTCTATCCTTAATCCTCAATCTTCAATCCTCAATAATCAATCTCCAATTCTAGATCCTCGATTCCCAATCCTCAATCTTCAATCCTCAATCCTCAATCCTCAATTCTCAGTCCTCAATCCTCAATCCTCAATCCTCAAACCTCAATCCTCAACCGTCAGTCCTCGTCCTCAATCCTCAACCCTCAATCCTCAATTCACAATCTTCAATCCTCAATACTCAATATTCAATCCTCAATCCTCAGTCCTCAATCCTCAATCTTCAATCCTCAATCCTCAACCCTCAATCCTCAATCCTCATTCTTCAATCCTCAATACCCAATCCTCAATGTTCAATACTCTATCCTCAATTCTCAATTCTCAATCTTAAATCCTTAATCCTCAATCCTCAATCCTCAATCCTCAATCCTCATTCTTCAATCCTCAATCCTCAATCCCCAATCCTCATTCTTCAAACCTCAATCCTCAACCCTCAGTCCTCATCCTCAGTTCTCAATTCTCAATCCTCAATCCTCAATCCTCAATATTCAATCCTCAATAATCAATCTCCAATCCTAGGTCCCCAATTACCAATACTCTACCTTCAATCCTCAATCCTGAACCCTCAATCCTCAATCCTGAATCCTCAATCTTCAATCCTCAACCCTCAATCCTCAATCCTCAATCCTCATTCTTCGATCCTCAATACCCAATCCTCAATCTTCAATCCTCAATCCTCAATCCTCAATTCTCAATCGTCAATCCTCAGCCCTCAGTCCTCAAACCTCAATCCTCAACCCCCAGCCCTCATCCTGAATCCTCAATCCTCAATCCTCAATCCTCAATCCTCAATCCTCAATGTTCAATCCGCAATACCCAATCCTCAATCTTCAATCCTCAATCCCCAATCCTCAATCCTCAATCCTCAATCCTCAATCCTCAATCCTCAGTCCTCAAACCTCAATCCTGAATCCTCAATCGTGAATCCTCAATCTTCATCCCTCAGTCCTCAACAATCAGTTGTCAATCCTCAATCCTCAGTAGAATATCCTCAATTCACAGTTTTCAATACGCAGTACTCAATCTGCAATCTTCAAATCTCTATCCACAAACATCAATTCTCACCACTCAACCCTGAACGCACAGTCCTCAATGTTCAATTCTCAATCCTCAATTCACAATCTTCAATCCTCAATTCTGAATCTTCAATCCTCAATCCTCAATCCTCAATCCTCAATCCTCATTCTTCAATCCTCAATACGCAATACTCAATCTTCAATACTCAATCCTCAGTCCTCAATTCTCAATCTTCAATCCTCAATCCTCAACCCTCAATCCTCAATACTCAACCATCAATCCTCAATTCTCAATACTCAATAGAATATCGTGAATTCTCAGGGTTCAATACTCAAACCTCAATCCTCAACCCTCAGCCCTCAGCCCTCATTCTCCATCCTCAGTCCCCAATCCTCAATCCTCAATCTTCAATCCCCAATACTCAATCTTCAATCCTCAATCCTCAATCCTCAATCCTCAATCCTCAATCCTCAGTCATCAATAGTCAATCTTCAATACTCAATCTTCAATCCTCAATACACTATCCCCAATCCTCAATCCTCAATCCTCAATCCTCAAACCTCAATCCTCAACCCTCAGTCCTCATCCTCAATTCTCAATTCTCAATCCTCAATCCTCAATCCCCAATCCTCAACCTTCAATCGTCAATCCTCAATCCTCAATCCTCGGTCCTCAACCCTCAACCTTCACTCCTCAATACCCAATCCTCAATCCTCAATCCTCAATCCTCAATACTAAACCTTCAACCCTCAATACTCAATCTTCAATCCTCAATCCTCAATCCTCAATCCTCAATCCTCAATCCTCAATCTTCAGTCCTCAATACTCAATCTTCAATCCTCAATCCTCAATCCTCAATCCTCAATCCTCAATACTCAATCCTCAGTCATCAATACTCAATCTTCAATACTCAATCCTCAATCCTCAATCCTCAATCCTCAATCCTCAATCCTCAATCCTCATTCCTCAAACCTCAATCCTCAACCCTCAGTCCTCATCCTCAATTCTCAATTCTCAAACTTCAGTCCTCAACCGACAGTCCTCGTCTTCAATTCTCAACACTCAATCCTCATTGCTCAATCTTCAATTATCAATACTCAATCATCAATCCTCAATCCTCAAACCTCAATCCTCAATCCTCAATCCTCAATCCTCAATCCTCAGTCATCAATCCTCAATCTTCAATACTCAATCGTCAATCCTCAGTCCACAATCCTCAATCCCCAATCCTCGTTCCTCAAACCTCAATCCTCAACCCTCAGTCCCCATCCTCAATTCTCAATTCTCAATCCTCAATCCTCAATCCTCAACCTTTAATCCTGAATAATCAATCTGCAATCCTAGATCCTCAATCCCCAATCCTCAATCCTTAATCCTCAATCTTCAATCCTCAATCCCCAGTCCTCAAAATTCAATGCTCAATCCTCAATCCTCAGTCCTCAGTCCTCAATCCTCAATCTTCAATCCTCAATACTCAATATTCAATCCTCAATCCTCAATCCTCAATCCTCAATCTTCAATCCTCAATCCTCAATCCTCAACCCTCAATCCTCAATCCTCATTCTTCAATCCTCAATACGCAATACTCAATCTTCAATACTCAATCCTCAATCCTCAATTCTCAATCTTCAATCCTCAATCCTCAACCCTCAATCCTCAATACTCAACCATCAATCCTCAATTCTCAATACTCAATAGAATATCGTGAATTCTCAGGGTTCAATACTCAAACCTCAATCCTCAACCCTCAGCCCTCAGCCCTCATTCTCCATCCTCAATCCCCAATCCTCAATCGTCAATCTTCAATCCCCAATACTCAATCTTCAATCCTCAATCCTCAATCCTCAATCCTCAATCCTCAATCCTCAGTCATCAATAGTCAATCTTCAATACTCAATCTTCAATCCTCAATACACTATCCTCAATCCTCAATCCTCAATCCTCAATCCTCAAACCTCAATCCTCAACCCTCAGTCCTCATCCTCAATTCTCAATTCTCAATCCTCAATCCTCAATCCCCAATCCTCAACCTTCAATCGTCAATCCTCAATCCTCAATCCTCGGTCCTCAACCCTCAACCTTCACTCCTCAATACCCAATCCTCAATCCTCAATCCTCAATCCTCAATACTAAACCTTCAACCCTCAATACTCAATCTTCAATCCTCAATCCTCAATCCTCAATCCTCAATCCTCAATCCTCAATCTTCAGTCCTCAATACTCAATCTTCAATCCTCAATCCTCAATCCTCATTCTTCAATCCTGAACACCCAATCCTCAATCTTCAATTCTCAACCTTCAATCCACAATTCGCAATCCTCAATCCTCAATCCTCAGACCTCAAACATCAATACTCAACCCTCAGTCCTCGTCCTCAATCTTCAACCATCAATATTCAATTTTCAATACTCAATCGCCAATCCTCAATACTCATTCCTCAATCTTCAATGTTCAATCCTCAATACCCAATCCTCAATCTTCTATCCTCAATCCTCAATCCTCAATCCTCAAACCTCAATCCTCAATCCTCTATCTTTAATCCTCAATCCTCAATCCTCAATCCTCAATCCTCAATCCTAAACCTTCAACCCTCAATACTCAATCTTCAATTCTCAATCCTCAATCCTCAATCCTCAATCCTCAATCCTCAATCTTCAGTCCTTAATACTCAATCTTCAATCCTCAATCCTCAATCCTCAATCCTCAATCCTCATTCTTCAATCCTCAACACCCAATCCTCAATCTTCAATTCTCAACATTTAATCCACAATTCTCAATCCTCAATCCTCAATCCTCAGACCTCAAACATCAATACTCAACCCTCAGTCCTCGTCCTCAATCCACAACACTCAATCCTCGATCCTCAATCTTCAACCATCAATATTCAATTTTCAATACTCAATCGTCAATCCTCAATACTCATTCCTCAATCCTCAATCTTCAATCCTCAATGTTCAATCCTCAATCCTCAATCCTCAGTCCTCAGTCCTCAATCCTCAATTCTCAAACCTCAATCCTCAACCGTCAGTCCTCGTCCTCAATCCTCAACCCTCAATCCTCAATCCTCAATCTTCAATCCTCAATACTCAACATTCAATCCTCAATCCTCAATCCTCAATCCTCAATCTTCAATCCTCAATCCTCAACCCTCAATCCTCAATCCTCATTCTTCAATCCTCAATACCCAATCCTCAATGTTCAATACTCTATCCTCAATTCTCAATTCTCAATCTTCAATCCTTAATCCTCAATCCTCAATCCTCAATCCTCAATCCTCATTCTTCAATCCTCAATCCTCAATCCCCAATCCTCATTCTTCAAACCTCAATCCTCAACCCTCAGTCCTCATCCTCAGTTCTCAATTCTCAATCCTCAATCCTCAATCCTCAATATTCAATCCTCAATACTCAATCTCCAATCCTAGGTCCCCAATTACCAATACTCAACCTTCAATCCTCAATACTGAACCCTCAATCCTCAATCCTGAATCCTCAATCTTCAATCCTCAACCCTCAATCCTCAATCCTCAATCCTCATTCATCAATCCTCAATACCCAATCCTCAATCTTCAATCCTCAATCCTCAATCCTCAATTCTCAATCGTCAATCCTCAGCCCTCAGTCCTCAAACCTCAATCCTCAACCCCCAGCCCTCATCCTGAATCCTCAATCCTCAATCCTCAATCCTCAATCCTCAATCCTCAATGTTCAATCCGCAATACCCAATCCTCAATCTTCAATCCTCAATCCCCAATCCTCAATCCTCAATCCTCAATCCTCAATCCTCAATCCTCAGTCCTCAAACCTCAATCCTGAATCCTCAATCGTGAATCCTCAATCTTCATCCCACAGTCCTCAACAATCAGTTGTCAATCCTCAATCCTCAGTAGAATATCCTCAATTCACAGTTTTCAATACGCAGTACTCAATCTGCAATCTTCAAATCTCTATCCACAAACATCAATTCTCACCACTCAACCCTGAACGCACAGTCCTCAATGTTCAATTCTCAATCCTCAATATTCAATCCTCAATAATCAATCTCCAATCCTAGATCCCCAATTCCCAATACTCAACCTTCAATCCTCAATCCTCAACCCTCAATCCTCAATCCTGAATCCTCAATCCTCAATCCTCAAACATCAATATTCAACACTCGGACCTGGTCCTCAATCCACAACCCTCAATCCTCAATCCTCAATCTTCAATCATCAATACTCAATCTTCAATCCTCAATCCTCAACCCTCAATCCTCAATCCTGAATCCTCAATCTTTAATCCGCAATCCTCAATCCTCAATCCTCAATCCTAAACCTTCAACGCTCAACACTCAATCTTCAATCCCCAATCCTCAATCCTCAATACTCAATCCTCAATCCTCAATCTTCAATCATCAATATTCAATTTTCAATCCTCAATCCTCAATCCTCAATACACAATCCTCAATCCTGAATGTTCAGTCCTCAATACCCAATCCTCAATCTTCTATCCTCAACCCTCAATCCTCAATCCTCAATACCCAATCCTCAATCCTCAGTCCTCAAACCTCAATCCTTATTCCTCAATCCTGAATCCTCAATCTTCAGCCCTCAGTCCTCAACAATCAGTTGTCATTCCTCAATCCTCAGTAGAATATCCTCAATTCACAGGTTTCAATACTCAATACTCAACCTGCAATCTTCAAATCACTATCCACAAGCATCAATTCTGATCGCTCAACCCTCAACACTCAGTCCCCAATCCTCAACCTTCAATCCTCAATCCTCAATCCTCAATCCTCAATCCTCAATCATCAATCCTCAATACTCAATTTTCAATCCTCGGTCCTCACTCCTCAATCGTCAATCTCCAATCTGAATACTCAATCTTCAATCATTCAATCCTCAATCCTCAATCCTCAATCCTCAATTCTCATCCTTCAGTCCTCAATACCCAATCCTCAATCTTCAATCCTCAATCCTCAATCCTCAATTCTCAACCCTCAACCCTCAGTCCTCAGTCCTCAAACCTCAATCCTCAAACCTCAGCCCTCATCTTCAGTCCTCAATCCTCAATCCTCTATCCTCAATCTTCAATCCTCAATACTCAATCTTCAATCCTCAATCCTCAGTCCAAAAACCTCAATTCTGAATCCTCAATCCTGCATCCTCAATCTTCAGTCCTCAGTCCTCAAGAATCAGTTGTCAATCCTCAATCCCCAATAGAGCATTCACAATTCACAGTTTTCAATACTCAATACTCAATCTGCAATCCTCAATCCTCAATCCTCAATTCTAAACCCTCAACCCTCAGTCCTCAGTCCTCAAACCTCAATCCTCAAACCTCAGCCCCCAATCCGCAATCCTCAATCCTCAATCCTCAATTTTCAATCCTCGATACTCAATCTTCAATCCTCAATACTCAATCCTCAACACTCAATCGTCAATCGTCATTCTTCAATCCTCAATACTCAATCTTCAATCCTCAATCCTCAATCCTCAATCCACAATCCTCATTCTACAATCCTCAATACCGCATCCTCAATCTTCAATCATCGATCCTCGATCCTCAATTCTCAATCCTCAATCCTCAGTCCTCAGTCCTCAAACCTCAATCCTCAATCCTCAATCCTCAATCCCTAATACTCAATTTTCAATCCTCAATCCTCAATCCTCAATCCTCAATCCTCAATCCTCAGTCATCAATACTCAATCTTCAATACTCAATCCTCAATCCTCAATCCTCAATCCTCAATCCTCAATCCTCAATCCTCATTCCTCAAACCTCAATCACCAACCCTCAGTCCTCATCCTCAATTCTCAATTCTCAATCCTCAATCCTCAATCCTCAATCTTCAATCCTCATTCCTCAATCCTCAATTCTCAATCTTCAATCCTCAATCCTCAATCCTCAATCCTCAATCCTCATTCTTCAATCCTCAATACCCAATCCACAATCTTCAATCCTCAATCCTCAATGCTCAATCATCAATTCTCAATCGTCAATCCTCAGCCCTCAGTCCACAAACCTCAATCCTCAACCCCCAG
The DNA here is from genome assembly GCF_051401765.1 of Calliopsis andreniformis. Lineage (NCBI taxonomy): Eukaryota > Metazoa > Arthropoda > Insecta > Hymenoptera > Andrenidae > Calliopsis > Calliopsis andreniformis. Next base: position 35,579 of record NW_027480895.1, on the reverse strand, counting down.
CCCTCATCCTGAATCCTCAATCCTCAATCCTCAATCCTCAATCCTCAATCATCAACGTTCAATCCGCAATACCCAATCCTCAATCCTCAATCCTCAATCCCCAATCCTCAATCCTCAATCCTCAATCCTCAATCCTCAATCCTCAGTCCTCAAACCTCAATCCGGCATCCTCAATCCTGAATCCTCAATCTTCAGCCCTCAGTCCTCAACAATCAGTTGTCAATCCTCAATCCTCAGTAGAATATCCTCAATTCACAGTTTTCAATACGCAGTACTCAATCTGCAATCTTCAAATCTCTATCCACAAACATCAATTCTCATCACTCAACCCTGAACGCTCAGTCCTCAATGTTCAATTCTCAATCCTCAATTCTCAATCTTCAATCCTCAATACTGAATCTTCAATCCTCAATCCTCAATCCTCGATCCTCAATCCTCAATCCTCAATCCTCAATCCTCAATCCTCAACCCTCAATCCTCAGTAATCAATCCTCAGTCTTCAATACTCAATCGTCAATCCTCAGTCCTCAATCCTCAATCCTCAATCCTCAATCCTCGTTCCTCATACCTCATCCCTCAACCCTCAGTCCTCATCCTCAATTCCCAATTCTCAATTCTCAATCCTCAATCCTCAATCCTCAATCTTCAATCCTCAATACTCAATATTCAATCCTCAATCCTCAATCCTCAATCCTCAATCTTCAGTCCTCAATCCTCAACCCTCAATCCTCAATCCTCATTCTTCAATCCTCAATACCCAATCCTCAATCTTCAATACTCAATCCTCAATCCTCAATTCTCAATCTTCAATTCTCAATCCTCAATCCTCAATCCTCAATCCTCAATCCTCAATCCTCAATCCTCATTCTTCAATCCTCAATACCCAATCCTCAATCTTCAATCCTCAATCCTCAATCCTCAATTCTCAATCCTCAATCCTCAATCCTCAATCCCCAATCCTCATCCTTCAAACCTCAATCCTCAACCCTCAGTCCTCATTCTCAATTCTCAATTCTCAATCCTCAATCCTCAATCCTCAATATTCAAAACTCAATATTCAATCTCCAAACCTAGATCCCCAATTCCCAATCCTCAATCTTCAATTCTCAATCTTCAATCCTCAATTCTCAATCCTCAATCCTCAATCCTCAGACCTCAAACATCAATACTCAACCCTCAGTCCTCGTCCTCAATCCACAACACTCAATCCTCGATCCTCAATCTTCAATCATCAATAGTCAATTTTCAATCCTCAATCCTCAATCCTCTATCCTCAATCTTCAATCCTCAATACTCAATCTTCAATCCTCAATCCTCAGTCCACAAACCTCAATTCTGAATCCTCAATCCTGCATCCTCAATCTTCAGTCCTCAGTCCTCAAGAATCAGTTGTCAATCCTCAATCCCCAATAGAACATCCACAATTCACAGTTTTCAATACTCAATACTCAATCTGCAATCCTCAATCCTCAATCCTCAATTCTAAACTCTCAACCCACAGTCCTCAGTCCTCAAACCTCAAACCTCAGACCTCAGCCCTCAATCCTCAATCCTCAATCCTCAATCCTCAATTTTCAATCCTCAATACACAATCCTCAATCCTCAATACACAATCCTCAATACTCAATCCTCAATCGTCAGTCTTCAATCCTCAATACTCAATCTTCAATCCTCAATCCTCAATCCTCAATCCACAATCCTCATTCTACAATCCTCAACACCGAATCCTCAATCTTCAATCATCAATCCTCGATCCTCAATTCTCAATCCTCAATCCTCAGTCCTCAGTCCTCAAACCTCAATCCTCAACCCTCAGCCCTCATCCTCAATCCTCAATCCTCAATTCTCAATCCTCAATCCTCAATCCTCAATCCTCAATCCCCAATCCTCATTCTTCAAACCTCAATCCTCAACCCTCAGTCCTCATCCTCAGTTCTCAATTCTCAATCCTCAATCCTCAATCCTCAATATTCAATCCTCAATAATCAATCTCCAATCCTAGATCCCCAATTCCCAATACTCAACCTTCAATCCTCAATCCTCAACCCTCAATCCTCAATCCTGAATCCTCAATCCTCAATCCTCAAACATCAATATTCAACACTCGGACCTGGTCCTCAATCCAAAACCCTCAATCCTCAATCCTCAATCTTCAATCATCAATACTCAATCTTCAATCCTCAATCCTCAACCCTCAATCCTCAATCTTGAATCCTCAATCTTTAATCCGCAATCCTCAATCCTCAATCCTCAATCCTAAACCTTCAACGCTCAACACTCAATCTTCAATCCCCAATCCTCAATCCTCAATACTCAATCCTCAATCCTCAATCTTCAATCATCAATATTCAATTTTCAATCCTCAATCCTCAATCCTCAATACACAATCCTCAATCCTGAATGTTCAGTCCTCAATACCCAATCCTCAATCTTCTATCCTCAACCCTCAATCCTCAATCCTCAATACCCAATCCTCAATCCTCAGTCCTCAAACCTCAATCCTTATTCCTCAATCCTGAATCCTCAATCTTCAGCCCTCAGTCCTCAACAATCAGTTGTCATTCCTCAATCCTCAGTAGAATATCCTCAATTCACAGGTTTCAATACTCAATACTCAACCTGCAATCTTCAAATCACTATCCACAAGCATCAATTCTGATCGCTCAACCCTCAACACTCAGTCCCCAATCCTCAACCCTCAATCCTCAATCCTCAATCCTCAATCCTCAATCCTCAATCATCAATCCTCAATACTCAATTTTCAATCCTCGGTCCTCACTCCTCAATCGTCAATCTCCAATCTGAATACTCAATCTTCAATCATTCAATCCTCAATCCTCAATCCTCAATCCTCAATTCTCATCCTTCAGTCCTCAATACCCAATCCTCAATCTTCAATCCTCAATCCTCAATCCTCAATTCTCAACCCTCAACCCTCAGTCCTCAGTCCTCAAACCTCAATCCTCAAACCTCAGCCCTCATCTTCAGTCCTCAATCCTCAATCCTCTATCCTCAATCTTCAATCCTCAATACTCAATCTTCAATCCTCAATCCTCAGTCCAAAAACCTCAATTCTGAATCCTCAATCCTGCATCCTCAATCTTCAGTCCTCAGTCCTCAAGAATCAGTTGTCAATCCTCAATCCCCAATAGAGCATTCACAATTCACAGTTTTCAATACTCAATACTCAATCTGCAATCCTCAATCCTCAATCCTCAATTCTAAACCCTCAACCCTCAGTCCTCAGTCCTCAAACCTCAATCCTCAAACCTCAGCCCCCAATCCGCAATCCTCAATCCTCAATCCTCAATTTTCAATCCTCGATACTCAATCTTCAATCCTCAATACTCAATCCTCAACACTCAATCGTCAATCGTCATTCTTCAATCCTCAATACTCAATCTTCAATCCTCAATCCTCAATCCTCAATCCACAATCCTCATTCTACAATCCTCAATACCGCATCCTCAATCTTCAATCATCGATCCTCGATCCTCAATTCTCAATCCTCAATCCTCAGTCCTCAGTCCTCAAACCTCAATCCTCAATCCTCAATCCTCAATCCCTAATACTCAATTTTCAATCCTCAATCCTCAATCCTCAATCCTCAATCCTCAATCCTCAGTCATCAATACTCAATCTTCAATACTCAATCCTCAATCCTCAATCCTCAATCCTCAATCCTCAATCCTCAATCCTCATTCCTCAAACCTCAATCACCAACCCTCAGTCCTCATCCTCAATTCTCAATTCTCAATCCTCAATCCTCAATCCTCAATCTTCAATCCTCATTCCTCAATCCTCAATTCTCAATCTTCAATCCTCAATCCTCAATCCTCAATCCTCAATCCTCATTCTTCAATCCTCAATACCCAATCCACAATCTTCAATCCTCAATCCTCAATGCTCAATCATCAATTCTCAATCGTCAATCCTCAGCCCTCAGTCCACAAACCTCAATCCTCAACCCCCAGCCCTCATCCTGAATCCTCAATCCTCAATCCTCAATCCTCAATCCTCAATCATCAACGTTCAATCCGCAATACCCAATCCTCAATCCTCAATCCTCAATCCCCAATCCTCAATCCTCAATCCTCAATCCTCAATCCTCAATCCTCAGTCCTCAAACCTCAATCCGGCATCCTCAATCCTGAATCCTCAATCTTCAGCCCTCAGTCCTCAACAATCAGTTGTCAATCCTCAATCCTCAGTAGAATATCCTCAATTCACAGTTTTCAATACGCAGTACTCAATCTGCAATCTTCAAATCTCTATCCACAAACATCAATTCTCATCACTCAACCCTGAACGCTCAGTCCTCAATGTTCAATTCTCAATCCTCAATTCTCAATCTTCAATCCTCAATACTGAATCTTCAATCCTCAATCCTCAATCCTCGATCCTCAATCCTCAATCCTCAATCCTCAATCCTCAATCCTCAACCCTCAATCCTCAGTAATCAATCCTCAGTCTTCAATACTCAATCGTCAATCCTCAGTCCTCAATCCTCAATCCTCAATCCTCAATCCTCGTTCCTCATACCTCATCCCTCAACCCTCAGTCCTCATCCTCAATTCCCAATTCTCAATTCTCAATCCTCAATCCTCAATCCTCAATCTTCAATCCTCAATACTCAATATTCAATCCTCAATCCTCAATCCTCAATCCTCAATCTTCAGTCCTCAATCCTCAACCCTCAATCCTCAATCCTCATTCTTCAATCCTCAATACCCAATCCTCAATCTTCAATACTCAATCCTCAATCCTCAATTCTCAATCTTCAATTCTCAATCCTCAATCCTCAATCCTCAATCCTCAATCCTCAATCCTCAATCCTCATTCTTCAATCCTCAATACCCAATCCTCAATCTTCAATCCTCAATCCTCAATCCTCAATTCTCAATCCTCAATCCTCAATCCTCAATCCCCAATCCTCATCCTTCAAACCTCAATCCTCAACCCTCAGTCCTCATCCTCAATTCTCAATTCTCAATCCTCAATCCTCAATCCTCAATATTCAAAACTCAATATTCAATCTCCAAACCTAGATCCCCAATTCCCAATCCTCAATCTTCAATTCTCAATCTTCAATCCTCAATTCTCAATCCTCAATCCTCAATCCTCAGACCTCAAACATCAATACTCAACCCTCAGTCCTCGTCCTCAATCCACAACACTCAATCCTCGATCCTCAATCTTCAATCATCAATAGTCAATTTTCAATCCTCAATCCTCAATCCTCTATCCTCAATCTTCAATCCTCAATACTCAATCTTCAATCCTCAATCCTCAGTCCACAAACCTCAATTCTGAATCCTCAATCCTGCATCCTCAATCTTCAGTCCTCAGTCCTCAAGAATCAGTTGTCAATCCTCAATCCCCAATAGAACATCCACAATTCACAGTTTTCAATACTCAATACTCAATCTGCAATCCTCAATCCTCAATCCTCAATTCTAAACTCTCAACCCACAGTCCTCAGTCCTCAAACCTCAAACCTCAGACCTCAGCCCTCAATCCTCAATCCTCAATCCTCAATCCTCAATTTTCAATCCTCAATACACAATCCTCAATCCTCAATACACAATCCTCAATACTCAATCCTCAATCGTCAGTCTTCAATCCTCAATACTCAATCTTCAATCCTCAATCCTCAATCCTCAATCCACAATCCTCATTCTACAATCCTCAACACCGAATCCTCAATCTTCAATCATCAATCCTCGATCCTCAATTCTCAATCCTCAATCCTCAGTCCTCAGTCCTCAAACCTCAATCCTCAACCCTCAGCCCTCATCCTCAATCCTCAATCCTCAATTCTCAATCCTCAATCCTCAATCCTCAATCCTCAATCCCCAATCCTCATTCTTCAAACCTCAATCCTCAACCCTCAGTCCTCATCCTCAGTTCTCAATTCTCAATCCTCAATCCTCAATCCTCAATATTCAATCCTCAATAATCAATCTCCAATCCTAGATCCCCAATTCCCAATACTCAACCTTCAATCCTCAATCCTCAACCCTCAATCCTCAATCCTGAATCCTCAATCCTCAATCCTCAAACATCAATATTCAACACTCGGACCTGGTCCTCAATCCAAAACCCTCAATCCTCAATCCTCAATCTTCAATCATCAATACTCAATCTTCAATCCTCAATCCTCAACCCTCAATCCTCAATCTTGAATCCTCAATCTTTAATCCGCAATCCTCAATCCTCAATCCTCAATCCTAAACCTTCAACGCTCAACACTCAATCTTCAATCCCCAATCCTCAATCCTCAATACTCAATCCTCAATCCTCAATCTTCAATCATCAATATTCAATTTTCAATCCTCAATCCTCAATCCTCAATACACAATCCTCAATCCTGAATGTTCAGTCCTCAATACCCAATCCTCAATCTTCTATCCTCAACCCTCAATCCTCAATCCTCAATACCCAATCCTCAATCCTCAGTCCTCAAACCTCAATCCTTATTCCTCAATCCTGAATCCTCAATCTTCAGCCCTCAGTCCTCAACAATCAGTTGTCATTCCTCAATCCTCAGTAGAATATCCTCAATTCACAGGTTTCAATACTCAATACTCAACCTGCAATCTTCAAATCACTATCCACAAGCATCAATTCTGATCGCTCAACCCTCAACACTCAGTCCCCAATCCTCAACCTTCAATCCTCAATCCTCAATCCTCAATCCTCAATCCTCAATCATCAATCCTCAATACTCAATTTTCAATCCTCGGTCCTCACTCCTCAATCGTCAATCTCCAATCTGAATACTCAATCTTCAATCATTCAGTCCTCAATCCTCAATCCTCAATCCTCAATTCTCATCCTTCAGTCCTCAATACCCAATCCTCAATCTTCAATCCTCAATCCTCAATCCTCAATTCTCAACCCTCAACCCTCAGTCCTCAGTCCTCAAACCTCAATCCTCAAACCTCAGCCCTCATCTTCAGTCCTCAATCCTCAATCCTCTATCCTCAATCTTCAATCCTCAATACTCAATCTTCAATCCTCAATCTTCAGTCCAAAAACCTCAATTCTGAATCCTCAATCCTGCATCCTCAATCTTCAGTCCTCAGTCCTCAAGAATCAGTTGTCAATCCTCAATCCCCAATAGAACATCCACAATTCACAGTTTTCAAAACTCAATACTCAATCTGCAATCCTCAATCCTCAATCCTCAATTCAAAACCCTCAACCCTCAGTCCTCAGTCCTCAAACCTCAATCCTCAAACCTCAGCCCCCAATCCGCAATCCTCAATCCTCAATCCTCAATTTTCAATCCTCGATACTCAATCTTCAATCCTCAATACTCAATCCTCAACACTCAATCGTCAATCGTCATTCTTCAATCCTCAATACTCAATCTTCAATCCTCAATCCTCAATCCTCAATCCACAATCCTCATTCTACAATCCTCAATACCGCATCCTCAATCTTCAATCATCGATCCTCGATCCTCAATTCTCAATCCTCAATCCTCAGTCCTCAGTCCTCAAACCTCAATCCTCAACACTCAGCCCTCATCCTCAATCCTCAATCGTCAATCCTCAGTCATCAGCCGTCAAATCTCAACCCTCAACCCTCAGACCTCATCCTCAATACTCAAACCTCAATCCTCAATCCTCAATCCTCAATCCCTAATACTCAATTTTCAATCCTCAATCCTCAATCCTCAATCCTCAATCCTCAATCCTCAGTCATCAATACTCAATCTTCAATACTCAATCCTCAATCCTCAATCCTCAATCCTCAATCCTCAATCCTCAATCCTCATTCCTCAAACCTCAATCACCAACCCTCAGTCCTCATCCTCAATTCTCAAATTCTCAATCCTCAATCCTCAATCCTCAATCTTCAATCCTCATTCCTCAATCCTCAATTCTCAATCTTCAATCCTCAATCCTCAATCCTCAATCCTCAATCCTCATTCTACAATCCTCAACACCGAATCCTCAATCTTCAGTCATCAATCCTCGATCCTCAATTCTCAATCCTCAATCCTCAGTCCTCAGTCCTCAAACCTCAATCCTCAGCCCTCAGCCCTCATCCTCAATCCTCAATCGTCAATCCTCAGTCATCAGCCGTCAAATCTGAACCCTCAACTCTCAGACCTCATCCTCAATCCCCAATTCTCAATCCTCAATGCTCAATCCTCAATCCTCAACCGTCAGTCCTCGTCCTCAATCCTCAACCCTCAATCCTCAATCCTCAATCTTCAATCCTCAATACTCAATATTCAATCCTCAATCCTCAATCCTCAATCCTCAATCTTCAATCCTCAATCCTCAACCCTCAATCCTCAATCCTCATTCTTCAATCCTCAATACCCAATCTTCAATCTTCAATACTCAATCCTCAATCCTCAATTCTCAATCCTCAATCCTCAATCCTCAATCCCCAATCCTCATCCTTCAAACCTCAATCCTCAACCCTCAGTCCTCATCCTCAATTCTCAATTCTCAATCCTCAATCCTCAGTCCTCAATATTCAAAACTCAATATTCAATCTCCAAACCTAGATCCCCAATTCCCAATCCTCAATCTTCAATTCTCAATCTTCAATCCTCAATTCTCAATCCTCAATCCTCAATCCTCAGACCTCAAACATCAATACTCAACCCTCAGTCCTCGTCCTCAATCCACAACACTCAATCCTCGATCCTCAATCTTCAATCATCAATAGTCAATTTTCAATCCTCAATCCTCAATCCTCTATCCTCAATCTTCAATCCTCAATACTCAATCTTCAATCCTCAATCCTCAGTCCACAAACCTCAATTCTGAATCCTCAATCCTGCATCCTCAATCTTCAGTCCTCAGTCCTCAAGAATCAGTTGTCAATCCTCAATCCCCAATAGAACATCCACAATTCACAGTTTTCAATACTCAATACTCAATCTGCAATCCTCAATCCTCAATCCTCAATTCTAAACTCTCAACCCACAGTCCTCAGTCCTCAAACCTCAATCCTCAGACCTCAGCCCTCAATCCTCAATCCTCAATCCTCAATCCTCAATTTTCAATCCTCAATACACAATCCTCAATCCTCAATACACAATCCTCAATACTCAATCCTCAATCGTCAGTCTTCAATCCTCAATACTCAATCTTCAATCCTCAATCCTCAATCCTCAATCCACAATTCTCATTCTACAATCCTCAACACCGAATCCTCAATCTTCAATCATCAATCCTCGATCCTCAATTCTCAATCCTCAATCCTCAATCCTCAATCCTCAATCCCCAATCCTCATCCTTCAAACCTCAATCCTCAACCCTCAGTCCTCATCCTCAATTCTCAATTCTCAATCCTCAATCCTCAATCCTCAATATTCAAAACTCAATATTCAGTCTCTAAACCTAGATCCCCAATTCTCAATCCTCAATGCTCAATCCTCAATCCTCAACCGTCAGTCCTCGTCCTCAATCCTCAACCCTCAATCCTCAATCCTCAATCTTCAATCCTCAATACTCAATATTCAATCCTCAATCCTCAATCCTCAATCCTCAATCTTCAATCCTCAATCCTCAACCCTCAATCCTCAATCCTCATTCTTCAATCCTCAATACCCAATCTTCAATCTTCAATACTCTATCCTCAATCCTCAATTCTCAATCTTCAATCCTCAATCCTCAATCCTCAATCCTCAATCCTCATTCTTCAATCCTCGATACCCAATCCTCAATCTTCAATCCTCAATCCTCAATCCTCAATTCTCAATCCTCAATCCTCAATCCTCAATCCCCAATCCTCATCCTTCAAACCTCAATCCTCAACCCTCAGTCCTCATCCTCAATTCTCAATTCTCAATCCTCAATCCTCAATCCTCAATATTCAAAACTCAATATTCAGTCTCTAAACCTAGATCCCCAATTCCCAATCCTCAATCTTCAATTCTCAATCTTCAATCCTCAATCCTCAATCCTCAATCCTCAATCCTCAATCTTCAATCCTCAATACTCAATCTTCAATCCTCGGTCCTCAATCCTCAATCGTCAATCTCCAATCCTGAATACTCAATCTTCAATCATGCAATCCTCAATCCTCAATCCTCTATCCTCAATCCTCATTCTTCAGTCATCAATACCCAATCCTCAATCTTCTATCCTCAATCCTCAATCCTCAATTCTCAACCCTCAACCCTCAGCCCTCAGTCCTTAAACCTCAATCCACAAACCTCAGCCCTCATCTTCAATCCTCAATCCTCAATCCTCAATCCTCAATCTTCAATCCTCAATACTCAATCTTCAATCCTCAATCGTCAGTCCACAAACCTCAATTCTGAATCCACAATCCTGCATCCACAATCTTCAGCCCTCAGCCCTCAAGAATCAGTTGTCAATCCTCATTCCCCAATAGAACATCCACAATTCACAGTTTTCAATACTCATTACTCAATCTGCAATCCCCAATCCTCAATCCTCAATTCTAAACTCTCAACCCTCAGTCCTCAGTCCTCAAACCTCAATCCTCAAACGTCAGCCCTCAATCCTCAATCCTCAATCCTCAATCCTCAATTTTCAATCCTCAATACACAATCTTCAATCCTCAATACTCAATCCTCAATCCTCAATCCTCAATCGTCAGTCTTCAATCCTCAATACTCAATCTTCAATCCTCAATCCTCAATCCTCAGTCCTCAATCCTCATTCTACAATCCTCAACACCGAAACCTCAATCTTCAATCATCAATCCTCGATCCTCAATTCTCAACCCTCAATCCTCAGTCCTCAGTCCTCAAACCTCAATCCTCAACCCTCAGCCCTCATCCTCAATCCTCAATCGTCAATCCTCAGTCATCAGCCGTCAAATCTCAACCCTCAACTCTCAGACCTCATCCTCAATCCCCAATTCTCAATCCTCAGTGCTCAATCCTCAATCCCCAATACTCAACTTTCAATCCTCAATCCTCAATCCTCAATCCTCAATACTCAATCCTCAGTCATCAATACTCAATCTTCAATACTCAATCCTCAATCCTCAATCCTCAATCCTCAATCCTCAATCCTCAATCCTCATTCCTCAAACCTCAATCCTCAACCCTCAGTCCTCATCCTCAATTCTCAATTCTCAAACTTCAGTCCTCAACCGACAGTCCTCGTCTTCAATTCTCAACACTCAATCCTCATTGCTCAATCTTCAATTATCAATACTCAATCTTCAATCCTCAATCCTCAAACCTCAATCCTCAATCCTCAATCCTCAATCCTCAATCCTCAGTCATCAATCCTCAATCTTCAATACTCAATCGTCAATCCTCAGTCCACAATCCTCAATCCCCAATCCTCGTTCCTCAAACCTCAATCCTCAACCCTCAGTCCCCATCCTCAATTCTCAATTCTCAATCCTCAATCCTCAATCCTCAACCTTCAATCCTGAATAATCAATCTGCAATCCTAGATCCTCAATCCCCAATCCTCAATCCTTAATCCTCAATCTTCAATCCTCAATCCCCAGTCCTCAAAATTCAATGCTCAATCCTCAATCCTCAGTCCTCAGTCCTCGATCGTCAATCCTCAATCCTCAAACCTCAATCCTCGACCGTCAGTCCTCGTCCTCAATAATCAACACTCAATCCTCAATCCTCAATCTTCAATCCCCAATACTCAACCTTCAATCCTCAATACTCGATCCTCAATCCTCAATCCTCAATTCTAGATACTCAATACCCAACCCTCAATCCTCAATCCTCATTCATCAATCCTCAATACCCAATCCTCAATCTTTAATCCTCAATCCTCAATCCTCAATCCTCAATCCTCAATCCTCAATCTTCAGTCCTCAATATTCAATCTTCAGTCCTCAATCCTCAATCCTCATTCCTCAATCCTCATTCTTCAATCCTCAACACCCAATCCTCAATCTTCAATCCTCAATCCTCAATTCTCAATCTTCAATCCTCAATACTGAATCTTCAATCCTCAGTCCTCAAACCTCAATCCGGCATCCTCAATCCTGAATCCTCTATCTTCAATCCTCAACCCTCAATCCTCTGTAATCAATCCTCAGTCTTGAATACTCAATTGTCAATCCTCAGTCCTCAATCCTCAATCCTCAATCCTCGTTCCTCATACCTCAATCCTCAACCCTCAGTCCTCATCCTCAACTCTCAACTCTCAATTCTCAATCCTCAATCCTCAATCCTCAATCTTCAATCCTCATTAATCAATCGCCAATCCTAGATCCTGAATCCCCAATCCTCAATCCTCAATCCTCAATCCTCAATCCTCAACCGTCAGTCCTCGTCCTCAATCCTCAACCCTCAATCCTCAATCCTCAATCTTCAATCCTCAATACTCAATATTCAATCCTCAATCCTCAATCCTCAATCCTCAATCTTCAATCCTCAATCCTCAATCCTCAACCCTCAATCCTCAATCCTCATTCTTCAATCCTCAATACGCAATACTCAATCTTCAATACTCAATCCTCAATCCTCAATTCTCAATCTTCAATCCTCAATCCTCAACCCTCAATCCTCAATACTCAACCATCAATCCTCAATTCTCAATACTCAATAGAATATCGTGAATTCTCAGGGTTCAATACTCAAACCTCAATCCTCAACCCTCAGCCCTCAGCCCTCATTCTCCATCCTCAATCCTCAATCCTCAATCCTCAATCTTCAATCCCCAATACTCAATCTTCAATCCTCAATCCTCAATCCTCAATCCTCAATCCTCAATCCTCAGTCATCAATAGTCAATCTTCAATACTCAATCTTCAATCCTCAATACACAATCCTCAATCCTCAATCCTCAATCCTCAATCCTCAAACCTCAATCCTCAACCCTCAGTCCTCATCCTCAATTCTCAATTCTCAATCCTCAATCCTCAATCCCCAATCCTCAACCTTCAATCCTCAATCCTCAATCCTCAATCCTCAGTCCCAATCCTCAACCTTCACTCCTCAATACCCAATCCTCAATCCTCAATCCTCAATCCTCAATCCTAAACCTTCAACCCTCAATACTCAATCTTCAATCCTCAATCCTCAATCCTCAATCCTCAATCCTCAATCCTCAATCTTCAGTCCTCAATACTCAATCTTCAATCCTCAATCCTCAATCCTCAATCCTCAATCCTCATTCTTCAATCCTCAACACCCAATCCTCAATCTTCAATTCTCAACCTTCAATCCACAATTCGCAATCCTCAATCCTCAATCCTCAGACCTCAAACATCAATACTCAACCCTCAGTCCTCGTCCTCAATCCACAACACTCAATCCTCGATCCTCAATCTTCAACCATCAATATTCAATTTTCAATACTCAATCGCCAATCCTCAATACTCATTCCTCAATCCTCAATGTTCAATCCTCAATACCCAATCCTCAATCTTCTATCCTCAATCCTCAATCCTCAATCCTCAAACCTCAATCCTCAATCCTCTATCTTTAATCCTCAATCCTCAATCCTCAATCCTCAATCCTAAACCTTCAACCCTCAATACTCAATCTTCAATTCTCAATCCTCAATCCTCAATCCTCAATCCTCAATCCTCAATCTTCAGTCCTTAATACTCAATCTTCAATCCTCAATCCTCAATCCTCAATCCTCAATCCTCATTCTTCAATCCTCAACACCCAATCCTCAATCTTCAATTCTCAACCTTTAATCCACAATTCTCAATCCTCAATCCTCAATCCTCAGACCTCAAACATCAATACTCAACCCTCAGTCCTCGTCCTCAATCCACAACACTCAATCCTCGATCCTCAATCTTCAACCATCAATATTCAATTTTCAATACTCAATCGTCAATCCTCAATACTCATTCCTCAATCCTCAATCTTCAATCCTCAATGTTCAATCCTCAATCCTCAATCCTCAGTCCTCAGTCCTCAATCCTCAATTCTCAAACCTCAATCCTCAACCGTCAGTCCTCGTCCTCAATCCTCAACCCTCAATCCTCAATCCTCAATCTTCAATCCTCAATACTCAACATTCAATCCTCAATCCTCAATCCTCAATCCTCAATCTTCAATCCTCAATACTCAACCCTCAATCCTCAATCCTCATTCTTCAATCCTCAATACCCAATTCTCAATCTTCAATCCTTAATCCTCAATCCTCAATCCTCAATCCTCTATCCTTAATCCTCAATCTTCAATCCTCAATAATCAATCTCCAATTCTAGATCCTCGATTCCCAATCCTCAATCTTCAATCCTCAATCCTCAATCCTCAATTCTCAGTCCTCAATCCTCAATCCTCAATCCTCAAACCTCAATCCTCAACCGTCAGTCCTCGTCCTCAATCCTCAACCCTCAATCCTCAATTCACAATCTTCAATCCTCAATACTCAATATTCAATCCTCAATCCTCAGTCCTCAATCCTCAATCTTCAATCCTCAATCCTCAACCCTCAATCCTCAATCCTCATTCTTCAATCCTCAAAATCCAATCCTCAATGTTCAATACTCTATCCTCAATTCTCAATTCTCAATCTTAAATCCTTAATCCTCAATCCTCAATCCTCAATCCTCAATCCTCATTCTTCAATCCTCAATCCTCAATCCCCAATCCTCATTCTTCAAACCTCAATCCTCAACCCTCAGTCCTCATCCTCAGTTCTCAATTCTCAATCCTCAATCCTCAATCCTCAATATTCAATCCTCAATAATCAATCTCCAATCCTAGGTCCCCAATTACCAATACTCTACCTTCAATCCTCAATCCTGAACCCTCAATCCTCAATCCTGAATCCTCAATCTTCAATCCTCAACCCTCAATCCTCAATCCTCAATCCTCATTCTTCGATCCTCAATACCCAATCCTCAATCTTCAATCCTCAATCCTCAATCCTCAATTCTCAATCGTCAATCCTCAGCCCTCAGTCCTCAAACCTCAATCCTCAACCCCCAGCCCTCATCCTGAATCCTCAATCCTCAATCCTCAATCCTCAATCCTCAATCCTCAATGTTCAATCCGCAATACCCAATCCTCAATCTTCAATCCTCAATCCCCAATCCTCAATCCTCAATCCTCAATCCTCAATCCTCAATCCTCAGTCCTCAAACCTCAATCCTGAATCCTCAATCGTGAATCCTCAATCTTCATCCCTCAGTCCTCAACAATCAGTTGTCAATCCTCAATCCTCAGTAGAATATCCTCAATTCACAGTTTTCAATACGCAGTACTCAATCTGCAATCTTCAAATCTCTATCCACAAACATCAATTCTCACCACTCAGCCCTGAACGCACAGTCCTCAATGTTCAATTCTCAATCCTCAATTCACAATCTTCAATCCTCAATTCTGAATCTTCAATCCTCAATCCTCAATCCTCAATCCTCAATCCTCATTCTTCAATCCTCAATACCCAATCCTCAATCTTCAATACTCAATCCTCAATCCTCAATCTTCAATCCTCAATACTCAATCTTCAATCCTCGGTCCTCAATCCTCAATCGTCAATCTCCAATCCTGAATACTCAATCTTCAATCATGCAATCCTCAATCCTCAATCCTCTATCCTCAATCCTCATTCTTCAGTCATCAATACCCAATCCTCAATCTTCTATCCTCAATCCTCAATCCTCAATTCTCAACCCTCAACCCTCAGCCCTCAGTCCTTAAACCTCAATCCACAAACCTCAGCCCTCATCTTCAATCCTCAATCCTCAATCCTCAATCCTCAATCTTCAATCCTCAATACTCAATCTTCAATCCTCAATCGTCAGTCCACAAACCTCAATTCTGAATCCACAATCCTGCATCCACAATCTTCAGCCCTCAGCCCTCAAGAATCAGTTGTCAATCCTCATTCCCCAATAGAACATCCACAATTCACAGTTTTCAATACTCATTACTCAATCTGCAATCCCCAATCCTCAATCCTCAATTCTAAACTCTCAACCCTCAGTCCTCAGTCCTCAAACCTCAATCCTCAAACGTCAGCCCTCAATCCTCAATCCTCAATCCTCAATCCTCAATTTTCAATCCTCAATACACAATCTTCAATCCTCAATACTCAATCCTCAATCCTCAATCCTCAATCGTCAGTCTTCAATCCTCAATACTCAATCTTCAATCCTCAATCCTCAATCCTCAGTCCTCAATCCTCATTCTACAATCCTCAACACCGAAACCTCAATCTTCAATCATCAATCCTCGATCCTCAATTCTCAACCCTCAATCCTCAGTCCTCAGTCCTCAAACCTCAATCCTCAACCCTCAGCCCTCATCCTCAATCCTCAATCGTCAATCCTCAGTCATCAGCCGTCAAATCTCAACCCTCAACTCTCAGACCTCATCCTCAATCCCCAATTCTCAATCCTCAGTGCTCAATCCTCAATCCCCAATACTCAACTTTCAATCCTCAATCCTCAATCCTCAATCCTCAATACTCAATCCTCAGTCATCAATACTCAATCTTCAATACTCAATCCTCAATCCTCAATCCTCAATCCTCAATCCTCAATCCTCAATCCTCATTCCTCAAACCTCAATCCTCAACCCTCAGTCCTCATCCTCAATTCTCAATTCTCAAACTTCAGTCCTCAACCGACAGTCCTCGTCTTCAATTCTCAACACTCAATCCTCATTGCTCAATCTTCAATTATCAATACTCAATCTTCAATCCTCAATCCTCAAACCTCAATCCTCAATCCTCAATCCTCAATCCTCAATCCTCAGTCATCAATCCTCAATCTTCAATACTCAATCGTCAATCCTCAGTCCACAATCCTCAATCCCCAATCCTCGTTCCTCAAACCTCAATCCTCAACCCTCAGTCCCCATCCTCAATTCTCAATTCTCAATCCTCAATCCTCAATCCTCAACCTTCAATCCTGAATAATCAATCTGCAATCCTAGATCCTCAATCCCCAATCCTCAATCCTTAATCCTCAATCTTCAATCCTCAATCCCCAGTCCTCAAAATTCAATGCTCAATCCTCAATCCTCAGTCCTCAGTCCTCGATCGTCAATCCTCAATCCTCAAACCTCAATCCTCGACCGTCAGTCCTCGTCCTCAATAATCAACACTCAATCCTCAATCCTCAATCTTCAATCCCCAATACTCAACCTTCAATCCTCAATACTCGATCCTCAATCCTCAATCCTCAATTCTAGATACTCAATACCCAACCCTCAATCCTCAATCCTCATTCATCAATCCTCAATACCCAATCCTCAATCTTTAATCCTCAATCCTCAATCCTCAATCCTCAATCCTCAATCCTCAATCTTCAGTCCTCAATATTCAATCTTCAGTCCTCAATCCTCAATCCTCATTCCTCAATCCTCATTCTTCAATCCTCAACACCCAATCCTCAATCTTCAATCCTCAATCCTCAATTCTCAATCTTCAATCCTCAATACTGAATCTTCAATCCTCAGTCCTCAAACCTCAATCCGGCATCCTCAATCCTGAATCCTCTATCTTCAATCCTCAACCCTCAATCCTCTGTAATCAATCCTCAGTCTTGAATACTCAATTGTCAATCCTCAGTCCTCAATCCTCAATCCTCAATCCTCGTTCCTCATACCTCAATCCTCAACCCTCAGTCCTCATCCTCAACTCTCAACTCTCAATTCTCAATCCTCAATCCTCAATCCTCAATCTTCAATCCTCATTAATCAATCGCCAATCCTAGATCCTGAATCCCCAATCCTCAATCCTCAATCCTCAATCCTCAATCCTCAACCGTCAGTCCTCGTCCTCAATCCTCAACCCTCAATCCTCAATCCTCAATCTTCAATCCTCAATACTCAATATTCAATCCTCAATCCTCAATCCTCAATCCTCAATCTTCAATCCTCAATCCTCAATCCTCAACCCTCAATCCTCAATCCTCATTCTTCAATCCTCAATACGCAATACTCAATCTTCAATACTCAATCCTCAATCCTCAATTCTCAATCTTCAATCCTCAATCCTCAACCCTCAATCCTCAATACTCAACCATCAATCCTCAATTCTCAATACTCAATAGAATATCGTGAATTCTCAGGGTTCAATACTCAAACCTCAATCCTCAACCCTCAGCCCTCAGCCCTCATTCTCCATCCTCAATCCTCAATCCTCAATCCTCAATCTTCAATCCCCAATACTCAATCTTCAATCCTCAATCCTCAATCCTCAATCCTCAATCCTCAATCCTCAGTCATCAATAGTCAATCTTCAATACTCAATCTTCAATCCTCAATACACAATCCTCAATCCTCAATCCTCAATCCTCAATCCTCAAACCTCAATCCTCAACCCTCAGTCCTCATCCTCAATTCTCAATTCTCAATCCTCAATCCTCAATCCCCAATCCTCAACCTTCAATCCTCAATCCTCAATCCTCAATCCTCAGTCCCAATCCTCAACCTTCACTCCTCAATACCCAATCCTCAATCCTCAATCCTCAATCCTCAATCCTAAACCTTCAACCCTCAATACTCAATCTTCAATCCTCAATCCTCAATCCTCAATCCTCAATCCTCAATCCTCAATCTTCAGTCCTCAATACTCAATCTTCAATCCTCAATCCTCAATCCTCAATCCTCAATCCTCATTCTTCAATCCTCAACACCCAATCCTCAATCTTCAATTCTCAACCTTCAATCCACAATTCGCAATCCTCAATCCTCAATCCTCAGACCTCAAACATCAATACTCAACCCTCAGTCCTCGTCCTCAATCCACAACACTCAATCCTCGATCCTCAATCTTCAACCATCAATATTCAATTTTCAATACTCAATCGCCAATCCTCAATACTCATTCCTCAATCCTCAATGTTCAATCCTCAATACCCAATCCTCAATCTTCTATCCTCAATCCTCAATCCTCAATCCTCAAACCTCAATCCTCAATCCTCTATCTTTAATCCTCAATCCTCAATCCTCAATCCTCAATCCTAAACCTTCAACCCTCAATACTCAATCTTCAATTCTCAATCCTCAATCCTCAATCCTCAATCCTCAATCCTCAATCTTCAGTCCTTAATACTCAATCTTCAATCCTCAATCCTCAATCCTCAATCCTCAATCCTCATTCTTCAATCCTCAACACCCAATCCTCAATCTTCAATTCTCAACCTTTAATCCACAATTCTCAATCCTCAATCCTCAATCCTCAGACCTCAAACATCAATACTCAACCCTCAGTCCTCGTCCTCAATCCACAACACTCAATCCTCGATCCTCAATCTTCAACCATCAATATTCAATTTTCAATACTCAATCGTCAATCCTCAATACTCATTCCTCAATCCTCAATCTTCAATCCTCAATGTTCAATCCTCAATCCTCAATCCTCAGTCCTCAGTCCTCAATCCTCAATTCTCAAACCTCAATCCTCAACCGTCAGTCCTCGTCCTCAATCCTCAACCCTCAATCCTCAATCCTCAATCTTCAATCCTCAATACTCAACATTCAATCCTCAATCCTCAATCCTCAATCCTCAATCTTCAATCCTCAATACTCAACCCTCAATCCTCAATCCTCATTCTTCAATCCTCAATACCCAATTCTCAATCTTCAATCCTTAATCCTCAATCCTCAATCCTCAATCCTCTATCCTTAATCCTCAATCTTCAATCCTCAATAATCAATCTCCAATTCTAGATCCTCGATTCCCAATCCTCAATCTTCAATCCTCAATCCTCAATCCTCAATTCTCAGTCCTCAATCCTCAATCCTCAATCCTCAAACCTCAATCCTCAACCGTCAGTCCTCGTCCTCAATCCTCAACCCTCAATCCTCAATTCACAATCTTCAATCCTCAATACTCAATATTCAATCCTCAATCCTCAGTCCTCAATCCTCAATCTTCAATCCTCAATCCTCAACCCTCAATCCTCAATCCTCATTCTTCAATCCTCAATACCCAATCCTCAATGTTCAATACTCTATCCTCAATTCTCAATTCTCAATCTTAAATCCTTAATCCTCAATCCTCAATCCTCAATCCTCAATCCTCATTCTTCAATCCTCAATCCTCAATCCCCAATCCTCATTCTTCAAACCTCAATCCTCAACCCTCAGTCCTCATCCTCAGTTCTCAATTCTCAATCCTCAATCCTCAATCCTCAATATTCAATCCTCAATAATCAATCTCCAATCCTAGGTCCCCAATTACCAATACTCTACCTTCAATCCTCAATCCTGAACCCTCAATCCTCAATCCTGAATCCTCAATCTTCAATCCTCAACCCTCAATCCTCAATCCTCAATCCTCATTCTTCGATCCTCAATACCCAATCCTCAATCTTCAATCCTCAATCCTCAATCCTCAATTCTCAATCGTCAATCCTCAGCCCTCAGTCCTCAAACCTCAATCCTCAACCCCCAGCCCTCATCCTGAATCCTCAATCCTCAATCCTCAATCCTCAATCCTCAATCCTCAATGTTCAATCCGCAATACCCAATCCTCAATCTTCAATCCTCAATCCCCAATCCTCAATCCTCAATCCTCAATCCTCAATCCTCAATCCTCAGTCCTCAAACCTCAATCCTGAATCCTCAATCGTGAATCCTCAATCTTCATCCCTCAGTCCTCAACAATCAGTTGTCAATCCTCAATCCTCAGTAGAATATCCTCAATTCACAGTTTTCAATACGCAGTACTCAATCTGCAATCTTCAAATCTCTATCCACAAACATCAATTCTCACCACTCAGCCCTGAACGCACAGTCCTCAATGTTCAATTCTCAATCCTCAATTCACAATCTTCAATCCTCAATTCTGAATCTTCAATCCTCAATCCTCAATCCTCAATCCTCAATCCTCATTCTTCAATCCTCAATACCCAATCCTCAATCTTCAATACTCAATCCTCAATCCTCAATTCTCAATCTTCAATCCTCAATCCTCAATCCTCAATCCTCAATCCTCATTCTTCAATCCTGAATACCCAATCCTCAATCTTCAATCCTCAATCCTCAATCCTCAATTCTCAATCCTCAATCCTCAATCCTCAATCCTCAATCCCCAATCCTCATTCTTCAAACCTCAATCCTCAACCCTGAGTCCTCATCCTCAGTTCTCAATTCTCAATCCTCAATCCTCAATCCTCAATATTCAATCCTCAATAATCAATCTCCAATCCTAGATCCCCAATTCCCAATACTCAACCTTCAATCCTCAATCCTCAACCCTCAATCCTCAATCCTGAATCCTCAATCCTCAATCCTCAAACATCAATATTCAACACTCGTACCTGGTCCTCAATCCACAACCCTCAATCCTCAATCCTCAATCTTCAATCATCAATACTCAATCTTCAATCCTCAATCCTCAACCCTCAATCCTCAATCCTGAATCCTCAATCTTTAATCCGCAATCCTCAATCCTCAATCCTCAATCCTAAACCTTCAACGCTCAACACTCAATCTTCAATCCCCAATCCTCAATCCTCAATACTCAATCCTCAATCCTCAATCTTCAATCATCAATATTCAATTTTCAATCCTCAATCCTCAATCCTCAATACACAATCCTCAATCCTGAATGTTCAGTCCTCAATACCCAATCCTCAATCTTCTATCCTCAACCCTCAATCCTCAATCCTCAATACCCAATCCTCAATCCTCAGTCCTCAAACCTCAATCCTTATTCCTCAATCCTGAATCCTCAATCTTCAGCCCTCAGTCCTCAACAATCAGTTGTCATTCCTCAATCCTCAGTAGAATATCCTCAATTCACAGGTTTCAATACTCAATACTCAACCTGCAATCTTCAAATCACTATCCACAAGCATCAATTCTGATCGCTCAACCCTCAACACTCAGTCCCCAATCCTCAACCTTCAATCCTCAATCCTCAATCCTCAATCCTCAATCCTCAATCATCAATCCTCAATACTCAATTTTCAATCCTCGGTCCTCACTCCTCAATCGTCAATCTCCAATCTGAATACTCAATCTTCAATCATTCAATCCTCAATCCTCAATCCTCAATCCTCAATTCTCATCCTTCAGTCCTCAATACCCAATCCTCAATCTTCAATCCTCAATCCTCAATCCTCAATTCTCAACCCTCAACCCTCAGTCCTCAGTCCTCAAACCTCAATCCTCAAACCTCAGCCCTCATCTTCAGTCCTCAATCCTCAATCCTCTATCCTCAATCTTCAATCCTCAATACTCAATCTTCAATCCTCAATCCTCAGTCCAAAAACCTCAATTCTGAATCCTCAATCCTGCATCCTCAATCTTCAGTCCTCAGTCCTCAAGAATCAGTTGTCAATCCTCAATCCCCAATAGAACATCCACAATTCACAGTCTTCAATACTCATTACTCAATCTGCAATCCTCAATCCTCAATCCTCAATTCTAAACCCTCAACCCTCAGTCCTCAGTCCTCAAACCTCAATCCTCAAACCTCAGCCCCCAATCCGCAATCCTCAATCCTCAATCCTCATTTTTCAATCCTCGATACTCAATCTTCAATCCTCAATACTCAATCCTCAACACTCAATCGTCAATCGTCATTCTTCTATCCTCAATACTCAATCTTCAATCCTCAATCCTCAATCCTCAATCCACAATCCTCATTCCACAATCCTCAATACCGCATCCTCAATCTTCAATCATCGATCCTCGATCCTCAATTCTCAATCCTCAATCCTCAGTCCTCAGTCCTCAAACCTCAATCCTCAATCCTCAATCCTCAATCCCTAATACTCAATTTTCAATCCTCAATCCTCAATCCTCAATCCTCAATCCTCAATCCTCAGTCATCAATACTCAATCTTCAATACTCAATCCTCAATCCTCAATCCTCAATCCTCAATCCTCAATCCTCAATCCTCATTCCTCAAACCTCAATCACCAACCCTCAGTCCTCATCCTCAATTCTCAATTCTCAATCCTCAATCCTCAATCCTCAATCTTCAATCCTTATTCCTCAATCCTCAATTCTCAATCTTCAATCCTCAATCCTCAATCCTCAATCCTCAATCCTCATTCTTCAATCCTCAATACCCAATCCACAATCTTCAATCCTCAATCCTCAATGCTCAATCATCAATTCTCAATCGTCAATCCTCAGCCCTCAGTCCACAAACCTCAATCCTCAACCCCCAGCCCTCATCCTGAATCCTCAATCCTCAATCCTCAATCCTCAATCCTCAATGATCAACGTTCAATCCGCAATACCCAATCCTCAATCCTCAATCCTCAATCCCCAATCCTCAATCCTCAATCCTCAATCCTCAATCCTCAATCCTCAGTCCTCAAACCTCAATCCGGCATCCTCAATCCTGAATCCTCAATCTTCAGCCCTCAGTCCTCAACAATCAGTTGTCAATCCTCAATCCTCAGTAGAATATCCTCAATTCACAGTTTTCAATACGCAGTACTCAATCTGCAATCTTCAAATCTCTATCCACAAACATCAATTCTCATCACTCAACCCTGAACGCTCAGTCCTCAATGTTCAATTCTCAATCCTCAATTCTCAATCTTCAATCCTCAATACTGAATCTTCAATCCTCAATCCTCAATCCTCGATCCTCAATCCTCAATCCTCAATCCTCAATCCTCAATCCTCAACCCTCAATCCTCAGTAATCAATCCTCAGTCTTCAATACTCAATCGTCAATCCTCAGTCCTCAATCCTCAATCCTCAATCCTCAATCCTCGTTCCTCATACCTCATCCCTCAACCCTCAGTCCTCATCCTCAATTCCCAATTCTCAATTCTCAATCCTCAATCCTCAATCCTCAATCTTCAATCCTCAATCCTCAATCCTCAATCCACAATCCTCATTCTACAATCCTCAATACCGCATCCTCAATCTTCAATCATCGATCCTCGATCCTCAATTCTCAATCCTCAATCCTCAGTCCTCAGTCCTCAAACCTCAA
Source organism: Calliopsis andreniformis (assembly GCF_051401765.1). Lineage (NCBI taxonomy): Eukaryota > Metazoa > Arthropoda > Insecta > Hymenoptera > Andrenidae > Calliopsis > Calliopsis andreniformis. Next base: position 11,762 of record NW_027480895.1, on the reverse strand, counting down.
TCCTCAATCCTCAATCCTCAATCCCTAATACTCAATTTTCAATCCTCAATCCTCAATCCTCAATCCTCAATCCTCAATCCTCAGTCATCAATACTCAATCTTCAATACTCAAACCTCAATCCTCAATCCTCAATCCTCAATCCTCAATCCTCAATCCTCATTCCTCAAACCTCAATCACCAACCCTCAGTCCTCATCCTCAATTCTCAATTCTCAATCCTCAATCCTCAATCCTCAATCTTCAATCCTCATTCCTCAATCCTCAATTCTCAATCTTCAATCCTCAATCCTCAATCCTCAATCCTCAATCCTCATTCTTCAATCCTCAATACCCAATCCACAATCTTCAATCCTCAATCCTCAATGCTCAATCATCAATTCTCAATCGTCAATCCTCAGCCCTCAGTCCACAAACCTCAATCCTCAACCCCCAGCCCTCATCCTGAATCCTCAATCCTCAATCCTCAATCCTCAATCCTGAATCATCAACGTTCAATCCGCAATACCCAATCCTCAATCCTCAATCCTCAATCCCCAATCCTCAATCCTCAATCCTCAATCCTCAATCCTCAATCCTCAGTCCTCAAACCTCAATCCGGCATCCTCAATCCTGAATCCTCAATCCTCAATCCTCATTCCTCAAACCTCAATCCTCATTCTTCAATCCTCAATACCCAATCCTCAATCTTCAATCCTCAATCCTCAATCCTCAATTCTCAATCCTCAATCCTCAATCCTCAATCCCCAATCCTCATCCTTCAAACCTCAATCCTCAATCCTCAACCGTCAGTCCTCGTCCTCAATCCTCAACCCTCAATCCTCAATCCTCAATCTTCAATCCTCAATACTCAATATTCAATCCTCAATCCTCAATCCTCAATCCTCAATCCTCAATCCTCAATCCTCAATCCTCAATCCTCAATCCTCATTCCTCAAACCTCAATCACCAACCCTCAGTCCTCATCCTCAATTCTCAATTCTCAATCCTCAATCCTCAATCCTCAATCTTCAATCCTCATTCCTCAATCCTCAATTCTCAATCTTCAATCCTCAATCCTCAATCCTCAATCTTCAATCCTCATTAATCAATCTCCAATCCTAGATCCTGAATCCCCAATCCTCAATCCTCAATCCTCAATCCTCAATCCTCAACCGTCAGTCCTCGTCCTCAATCCTCAACCCTCAATCCTCAATCCTCAATCTTCAATCCTCAATACTCAATATTCAATCCTCAATCCTCAATCCTCAATCCTCAATCTTCAGTCCTCAATCCTCAACCCTCAATCCTCAATCCTCATTCTTCAATCCTCAATACCCAATCCTCAATCTTCAATACTCAATCCTCAATCCTCAATTCTCAATCTTCAATTCTCAATCCTCAATCCTCAATCCTCAATCCTCAATCCTCAATCCTCAATCCTCATTCTTCAATCCTCAATACCCAATCCTCAATCTTCAATCCTCAATCCTCAATCCTCAATTCTCAATCCTCAATCCTCAATCCTCAATCCCCAATCCTCATCCTTCAAACCTCAATCCTCAGCCCTCAGTCCTCATCCTCAATTCTCAATTCTCAATCCTCAATCCTCAATCCTCAATATTCAAAACTCAATATTCAATCTCCAAACCTAGATCCCCAATTCCCAATCCTCAATCTTCAATTCTCAATCTTCGATCCTCAATTCTCAATCCTCAATCCTCAATCCTCAGACCTCAAACATCAATACTCAACCCTCAGTCCTCGTCCTCAATCCACAACACTCAATCCTCGATCCTCAATCTTCAATCATCAATAGTCAATTTTCAATCCTCAATCCTCAATCCTCTATCCTCAATCTTCAATCCTCAATACTCAATCTTCAATCCCCAATCCTCAGTCCACAAACCTCAGTTCTGAATCCTCAATCCTGCATCCTCAATCTTCAGTCCTCAGTCCTCAAGAATCAGTTGTCAATCCTCAATCCCCAATAGAACATCCACAATTCACAGTTTTCAATACTCAATACTCAATCTGCAATACTCAATCCTCAATCCTCAATTCTAAACTCTCAACCCTCAGTCCTCAGTCCTCAAACCTCAATCCTCAAACCTCAGCCCTCAATCCTCAATCCTCAATCCTCAATCCTCAATTTTCAATCCTCAATACACAATCTTCAATCCTCAATACACAATCCTCAATACTCAATCCTCAATCGTCAGTCTTCAATCCTCAATACTCAATCTTCAATCCTCAATCCTCAATCCTCAATCCACAATCCTCATTCTACAATCCTCAACACCGAATCCTCAATCTTCAATCATCAATCCTCGATCCTCAATTCTCCATCCTCAATCCTCAGTCCTCAGTCCTCAAACCTCAATCCTCAACCCTCAGCCCTCATCCTCAATCCTCAATCCTCAATTCTCAATCCTCAATCCTCAATCCTCAATCCTCAATCCCCAATCCTCATTCTTCAAACCTCAATCCTCAACCCTCAGTCCTCATCCTCAGTTCTCAATTCTCAATCCTCAATCCTCAATCCTCAATATTCAATCCTCAATAATCAATCTCCAATCCTAGATCCCCAATTCCCAATACTCAACCTTCAATCCTCAATCCTCAACCCTCAATCCTCAATCCTGAATCCTCAATCCTCAATCCTCAAACATCAATATTCAACACTCGGACCTGGTCCTCAATCCACAACACTCAATCCTCAATCCTCAATCTTCAATCATCAATACTCAATCTTCAATCCTCAATCCTCAACACTCAATCCTCAATCCTGAATCCTCAATCTTTAATCCGCAATCCTCAATCCTCAATCCTCAATCCTAAACCTTCAACGCTCAACACTCAATCTTCAATCCCCAATCCTCAATCCTCAATACTCAATCCTCAATCCTCAATCTTCAATCATCAATATTCAATTTTCAATCCTCAATCCTCAATCCTCAATACACAATCCTCAATCCTGAATGTTCAGTCCTCAATACCCAATCCTCAATCTTCTATCCTCAACCCTCAATCCTCAATCCTCAATCCTCAATCCCCAATCCTCATCCTTCAAACCTCAATCCTCAGCCCTCAGTCCTCATCCTCAATTCTCAATTCTCAATCCTCAATCCTCAATCCTCAATATTCAAAACTCAATATTCAATCTCCAAACCTAGATCCCCAATTCCCAATCCTCAATCTTCAATTCTCAATCTTCAATCCTCAATTCTCAATCCTCAATCCTCAATCCTCAGACCTCAAACATCAATACTCAACCCTCAGTCCTCGTCCTCAATCCACAACACTCAATCCTCGATCCTCAATCTTCAATCATCAATAGTCAATTTTCAATCCTCAATCCTCAATCCCCTATCCTCAATCTTCAATCCTCAATACTCAATCTTCAATCCTCAATCCTCAGTCCACAAACCTCAATTCTGAATCCTCAATCCTGCATCCTCAATCTTCAGTCCTCAGTCCTCAAGAATCAGTTGTCAATCCTCAATCCACATTAGAACATCCACAATTCACAGTTTTCAATACTCAATACTCAATCTGCAATACTCAATCCTCAATCCTCAATTCTAAACTCTCTACCCTCAGTCCTCAGTCCTCAAACCTCAATCCTCAAACCTCAGCCCTCAATCCTCAATCCTCAATCCTCAATCCTCAATTTTCAATCCTCAATACACAATCTTCAATCCTCAATACACAATCCTCAATACTCAATCCTCAATCGTCAGTCTTCAATCCTCAATACACAATCTTCAATCCTCAATCCTCAATCCTCAATCCACAATCCTCATTCTACAATCCTCAACACCGAATCCTCAATCTTCAATCATCAATCCTCGATCCTCAATTCTCAATCCTCAATCCTCAGTCCTCAGTCCTCAAACCTCAATCCTCAACCCTCAGCCCTCATCCTCAATCCTCAATCCTCAATTCTCAATCCTCAATCCTCAATCCTCAATCCTCAATCCCCAATCCTCATTCTTCAAACCTCAATCCTCAACCCTCAGTCCTCATCCTCAGTTCTCAATTCTCAATCCTCAATTCTCAATCCTCAATATTCAATCCTCAATAATCAATCTCCAATCCTAGATCCCCAATTCCCAATACTCAACCTTCAATCCTCAATCCTCAACCCTCAATCCTCAATCCTGAATCCTCAATCCTCAATCCTCAAACATCAATATTCAACACTCGGACCTGGTCCTCAATCCACAACACTCAATCCTCAATCCTCAATCTTCAATCATCAATACTCAATCTTCAATCCTCAATCCTCAACGCTCAATCCTCAATCCTGAATCCTCAATCTTTAATCCGCAATCCTCAATCCTCAATCCTCAATCCTAAACCTTCAACGCTCAACACTCAATCTTCAATCCCCAATCCTCAATCCTCAATACTCAATCCTCAATCCTCAATCTTCAATCATCAATATTCAATTTTCAATCCTCAATCCTCAATCCTCAATACACAATCCTCAATCCTGAATGTTCAGTCCTCAATACCCAATCCTCAATCTTCTATCCTCAACCCTCAATCCTCAATCCTCAATACCCAATCCTCAATCCTCAGTCCTCAAACCTCAATCCTTATTCCTCAATCCTGAATCCTCAATCTTCAGCCCTCAGTCCTCAACAATCAGTTGTCATTCCTCAATCCTCAGTAGAATATCCTCAATTCACAGGTTTCAATACTCAATACTCAACCTGCAATCTTCAAATCACTATCCACAAGCATCAATTCTGATCGCTCAACCCTCAACACTCAGTCCCCAATCCTCAACCTTCAATCCTCAATCCTCAATCCTCAATCCTCAATCCTCAATCATCAATCCTCAATACTCAATTTTCAATCCTCGGTCCTCACTCCTCAATCGTCAATCTCCAATCTGAATACTCAATCTTCAATCATTCAATCCTCAATCCTCAATCCTCAATCCTCAATTCTCATCCTTCAGTCCTCAATACCCAATCCTCAATCTTCAATCCTCAATCCTCAATCCTCAATTCTCAACCCTCAACCCTCAGTCCTCAGTCCTCAAACCTCAATCCTCAAACCTCAGCCCTCATCTTCAGTCCTCAATCCTCAATCCTCTATCCTCAATCTTCAATCCTCAATACTCAATCTTCAATCCTCAATGCTCAGTCCAAAAACCTCAATTCTGAATCCTCAATCCTGCATCCTCAATCTTCAGTCATCAGTCCTCAAGAATCAGTTGTCAATCCTCAATCCCCAATAGAACATCCACAATTCACAGTTTTCAATACTCAATACTCAATCTGCAATCCTCAATCCTCAATCCTCAATTCTAAACCCTCAACCCTCAGTCCTCAGTCCTCAAACCTCAATCCTCAAACCTCAGCCCCCAATCCGCAATCCTCAATCCTCAATCCTCAATTTTCAATCCTCGATACTCAATCTTCAATCCTCAATACACAATCCTCAATACTCAATCCTCAATCGTCAGTCTTCAATCCTCAATACTCAATCTTCAATCCTCAATCCTCAATCCCTCAATCCACAATCCTCATTCTACAATCCTCAACACCGAATCCTCAATCTTCAATCATCAATCCTCGATCCTCAATTCTCAATCCTCAATCCTCAGTCCTCAGTCCTCAAACCTCAATCCTCAACCCTCAGCCCTCATCCTCAATCCTCAATCGTCAATCCTCAGTCGACAGCCGTCAAATCTCAATTTTCAACCCTCAGACCTCATCCTCAATCCTCAATTCTCAATCCTCAATCCTCAATCCTCAATCCCCAATACTCAACCTTCAATCCTCAATCCTGAATCCTCAATCCTAAATACTCAATCCTCAGTCATCAATACTCAACCTTCAATACTCAATCCTCAATCCTCAATCCTCAATCCTCAATCCTCAATCCTCAATCCTCAATCCTCAATCCTCAAACCTCAACCCTCAACCCTCAGTCCTCATCCTCAATTCTCAATTCTCAAACTTCAGTCCTCAACCGACAGTCCTCGTCTTCAATCCTCAACACTCAATCCTCATTGCTCAATCTTCAATTATCAATACTCAATCTTCAATCCTCAATCCTCAATCCTCAATCCTCAATCCTCAATCCTCAATCGTCAATCCACAATCCTCGAATCCTCATTCTTCAATCCTCAATACCGAATCCTCAATCTTCAATCCTCAATCCTCAATCCTCAATTCTCAATCTTCAATCCTCAACCCTCAATCCTCAATCCTCAATCCTCATTCTTCAATCCTCAATACCCAATCCTCAATCTTCAATCCTCAATCTTCAATCCTCAATTCTCAATCGTCAATGCTCAGCCCTCAGTCCTCAAACCTCAATCCTCAACCCCCAGCCCTCATCCTGAATCCTCAATCCTCAATCCTCAATCCTCAATCCTCAATCCTCAATGTTCAATCCGCAATACCCAATCCTCAATCTTCAATCCTCAATCCCCAATCCTCAATCCTCAATCCTCAATCCTCAATCCTCAGTCCTCAAACCTCAATCCTGAATCCTCAATCGTGAATCCTCAATCTTCATCCCTCAGTCCTCAACAATCAGTTGTCAATCCTCAATCCTCAGTAGAATATCCTCAATTCACAGTTTTCAATACGCAGGTACTCAATCTGCAATCTTCAAATCTCTATCCACAAACATCAATTCTCATCACTCAACCCTGAAAGCACAGTCCTCAATGTTCAATTCTCAATCCTCAATTCTCAATCTTCAATCCTCAATACTGAATCTTCAATCCTCAATACTCAATCCTCAATCCTCAATCCTCAATCGTCAGTCTTCAATCCTCAATACTCAATCTTCAATCCTCAATCCTCAATCCTCAATCCTCAATCCTCATTCTACAATCCTCAACACCGAATCCTCAATCTTCAATCATCAATCCTCGATCCTCAATTCTCAATCCTCAATCCTCAGTCCTCAGTCCTCAGTCCTCAAACCTCAATCCTCAACCCTCAGCCCTCATCCTCAATCTTCAATCGTCAATCCTCAGCCGCCAGCCGTCAAATCTCAATTTTCAACCCTCAGACCTCATCCTCAGTCCTCAATCCTCAATCCTCAATCCTCAATCCTCAATCCCCAATACTCAACCTTCAATCCTCAATCCTCAATTCTCAACCCTCAACCCTCAGTCCTCAGTCCTCAAACCTCAATCCTCAAACCTCAGCCCTCATCTTCAATCCTGAATCCTCAATCCTCTATCCTCAATCTTCAATCCTCAATACTCAATCTTCAATCCTCAATCCTCAGTCCACAAACCTCAATTCTGAGTCCTCAATCCTGCATCCTCAATCTTCAGTCCTCAGTCCTCAAGAATCAGTTGTCAATCCTCAATCCCCAATAGAACATCCACAATTCACAGTTTTCAATACCCAATACTCAATCTGCAATTCTCAATCCTCAATCCCCAATCCTGAACCCTCAACCCTCAGTCCTCAGTCCTCAAACCTCAATCCTCAAACCTCAGCCCTCAATCCGCATTCTTCAATCCTCAATCCTCAATTTTCAATCCTCGATACTCAATCTTCAATCCTCAATACTCAATCCTCAACACTCAATCCTCAATCGTCCGTCTTCAATCCTCAATACTCAATCTTCAATCCTCAATCCTCATTCCTCAATCCTCAATCCTCATTCTACAATCCTCAATACCGCATCCTCAATCTTCAATCATCGATCCTCGATCCTCAATTCTCAATCCTCAATCCTCAGTCCTCAGTCCTCAAACCTCAATCCTCAACACTCAGCCCTCATCCTCAATCCTCAATCGTCAATCCTCAGTCATCAGCCGTCAAATCTCAACCCTCAACCCTCAGGACATCATCCTCAATACTCAAACCTCAATCCTCAATCCTCAATCCTCAATCCTCAATCCTCAATCCTCATTCCTCAAACCTCAATCACCAACCCTCAGTCCTCATCCTCAATTCTCAATTCTCAATCCTCAATCCTCAATCCTCGATCTTCAATCCTCATTCCTCAATCCTCAATTCTCAATCTTCAATACTCAATCCTCAATCCTCAATCCTCAATCCTCATTCTTCAATCCTCAATACCCAATCCACAATCTTCAATCCTCAATCCTCAATCCTCAATCCTCAATCCTCAATTCTCAATCGTCAATCCTCAGCCCTCAGTCCTCAAACCTCAATCCTCAACCCCCAGCCCTCATCCTGAATCATCAATCCTCAATCCTCAATCCTCAATCCTCAATCATCAACGTTCAATCCGCAATACCCAATCCTCAATCCTCAATCCTCAATCCCAATCCTCAATCCTCAATCCTCAATCCTCAATCCTCAATCCTCAGTCCTCAAACCTCAATCCGGCATCCTCAATCCTGAATCCTCAATCTTCAGCCCTCAGTCCTCAACAATCAGTTGTCAATCCTCAATCCTCAGTAGAATATCCTCAATTCACAGTTTTCAATACGCAGTACTCAATCTGCAATCTTCAAATCTCTATCCACAAACATCAATTCTCATCACTCAACCCTGAACGCTCAGTCCTCAATGTTCAATCCTCAATCCTCAATCCTCAATCCTCAGTAATCAATCCTCAGTCTTCAATACACAATCGTCAATCCTCAGACCTCATCCTCAGTCCTCAATCCTCAATCCTCAATCCTCAATCCTCAATCCCCAATACTCAACCTTCAATCCTCAATCCTCAATTCTCAACCCTCAAACCTCAGTCCTCAGTCCTCAAACCTCAATCCTCAAACCTCAGCCCTCATCTTCAATCCTGAATCCTCAATCCTCTATCCTCAATCTTCAATCCTCAATACTCAATCTTCAATCCTCAATCCTCAGTCCACAAACCTCAATTCTGAGTCCTCAATCCTGCATCCTCAATCTTCAGTCCTCAGTCCTCAAGAATCAGTTGTCAATCCTCAATCCCCAATAGAACATCCACAATTCACAGTTTTCAATACCCAATACTCAATCTGCAATTCTCAATCCTCAATCCCCAATCCTGAACCCTCAACCCTCAGTCCTCAGTCCTCAAACCTCAATCCTCAAACCTCAGCCCTCAATCCGCATTCTTCAATCCTCAATCCTCAATTTTCAATCCTCGATACTCAATCTTCAATCCTCAATACTCAATCCTCAACACTCAATCCTCAATCGTCCGTCTTCAATCCTCAATACTCAATCTTCAATCCTCAATCCTCATTCCTCAATCCTCAATCCTCATTCTACAATCCTCAATACCGCATCCTCAATCTTCAATCTTCAATCATCAATCCTCGATCCTCAATTCTCCATCCTCAATCCTCAGTCCTCAGTCCTCAAACCTCAATCCTCAACCCTCAGCCCTCATCCTCAATCCTCAATCCTCAATTCTCAATCCTCAATCCTCAATCCTCAATCCTCAATCCCCAATCCTCATTCTTCAAACCTCAATCCTCAACCCTCAGTCCTCATCCTCAGTTCTCAATTCTCAATCCTCAATCCTCAATCCTCAATATTCAATCCTCAATAATCAATCTCCAATCCTAGATCCCCAATTCCCAATACTCAACCTTCAATCCTCAATCCTCAACCCTCAATCCTCAATCCTGAATCCTCAATCCTCAATCCTCAAACATCAATATTCAACACTCGGACCTGGTCCTCAATCCACAACACTCAATCCTCAATCCTCAATCTTCAATCATCAATACTCAATCTTCAATCCTCAATCCTCAACACTCAATCCTCAATCCTGAATCCTCAATCTTTAATCCGCAATCCTCAATCCTCAATCCTCAATCCTAAACCTTCAACGCTCAACACTCAATCTTCAATCCCCAATCCTCAATCCTCAATACTCAATCCTCAATCCTCAATCTTCAATCATCAATATTCAATTTTCAATCCTCAATCCTCAATCCTCAATACACAATCCTCAATCCTGAATGTTCAGTCCTCAATACCCAATCCTCAATCTTCTATCCTCAACCCTCAATCCTCAATCCTCAATCCTCAATCCCAATCCTCATCCTTCAAACCTCAATCCTCAGCCCTCAGTCCTCATCCTCAATTCTCAATTCTCAATCCTCAATCCTCAATCCTCAATATTCAAAACTCAATATTCAATCTCCAAACCTAGATCCCCAATTCCCAATCCTCAATCTTCAATTCTCAATCTTCAATCCTCAATTCTCAATCCTCAATCCTCAATCCTCAGACCTCAAACATCAATACTCAACCCTCAGTCCTCGTCCTCAATCCACAACACTCAATCCTCGATCCTCAATCTTCAATCATCAATAGTCAATTTTCAATCCTCAATCCTCAATCCCCTATCCTCAATCTTCAATCCTCAATACTCAATCTTCAATCCTCAATCCTCAGTCCACAAACCTCAATTCTGAATCCTCAATCCTGCATCCTCAATCTTCAGTCCTCAGTCCTCAAGAATCAGTTGTCAATCCTCAATCCACATTAGAACATCCACAATTCACAGTTTTCAATACTCAATACTCAATCTGCAATACTCAATCCTCAATCCTCAATTCTAAGCTCTCTACCCTCAGTCCTCAGTCCTCAAACCTCAATCCTCAAACCTCAGCCCTCAATCCTCAATCCTCAATCCTCAATCCTCAATTTTCAATCCTCAATACACAATCTTCAATCCTCAATACACAATCCTCAATACTCAATCCTCAATCGTCAGTCTTCAATCCTCAATACACAATCTTCAATCCTCAATCCTCAATCCTCAATCCACAATCCTCATTCTACAATCCTCAACACCGAATCCTCAATCTTCAATCATCAATCCTCGATCCTCAATTCTCAATCCTCAATCCTCAGTCCTCAGTCCTCAAACCTCAATCCTCAACCCTCAGCCCTCATCCTCAATCCTCAATCCTCAATTCTCAATCCTCAATCCTCAATCCTCAATCCTCAATCCCCAATCCTCATTCTTCAAACCTCAATCCTCAACCCTCAGTCCTCATCCTCAGTTCTCAATTCTCAATCCTCAATTCTCAATCCTCAATATTCAATCCTCAATAATCAATCTCCAATCCTAGATCCCCAATTCCCAATACTCAACCTTCAATCCTCAATCCTCAACCCTCAATCCTCAATCCTGAATCCTCAATCCTCAATCCTCAAACATCAATATTCAACACTCGGACCTGGTCCTCAATCCACAACACTCAATCCTCAATCCTCAATCTTCAATCATCAATACTCAATCTTCAATCCTCAATCCTCAACGCTCAATCCTCAATCCTGAATCCTCAATCTTTAATCCGCAATCCTCAATCCTCAATCCTCAATCCTAAACCTTCAACGCTCAACACTCAATCTTCAATCCCCAATCCTCAATCCTCAATACTCAATCCTCAATCCTCAATCTTCAATCATCAATATTCAATTTTCAATCCTCAATCCTCAATCCTCAATACACAATCCTCAATCCTGAATGTTCAGTCCTCAATACCCAATCCTCAATCTTCTATCCTCAACCCTCAATCCTCAATCCTCAATACCCAATCCTCAATCCTCAGTCCTCAAACCTCAATCCTTATTCCTCAATCCTGAATCCTCAATCTTCAGCCCTCAGTCCCTCAACAATCAGTTGTCATTCCTCAATCCTCAGTAGAATATCCTCAATTCACAGGTTTCAATACTCAATACTCAACCTGCAATCTTCAAATCACTATCCACAAGCATCAATTCTGATCGCTCAACCCTCAACACTCAGTCCCCAATCCTCAACCTTCAATCCTCAATCCTCAATCCTCAATCCTCAATCCTCAATCATCAATC
>NW_027480894.1:0-86547 GCF_051401765.1 Calliopsis andreniformis | reverse complement strand
ACAAACATAACAATCATAATAATAATGATAATAAACATGACAATAACCATAATAAACTTGCAAACAACCATAATAACAATTATAATAGCCCTGATAATGATATTCATCATAATAGCTATAGTAATCTGAATGATGATCATGATTACCATGCTATCAACCAATATAATCATAGTAATCGTCATGATAACCACAACAATCATGACAATCATAATTATAATCATAATTATCATAGCAACAATCATAATAGCCGTGATAATCATAGTAATCGTTACACTGACCGTAATAATCATAACATCGTTATAATATACAGAATAATCATGCAAATAACCTAATAATCGTTATTACAGCCATAATAATCTTAATAACCATAATAACCAGAATAATAATAGTAATGATCATATAAACCCTCACAGTAATACTAAGCAACATTATAATCATAATAATCATTATAATAAACATAATAGACTTGGAAACGATCATAATAACCAATATAATAGACATAATAACCATAATAATCTTAATAGCCATAGTAATCCGAATGATGACCATAATAACCATGCTATCAACCATTATAATCATAGTAATCGTCATAATACCCACAACAATCATAACAATCATAGCAACAATCATAATAGCCGTAATAATCATAGTAATCGTTATACTAACTGTAATAATCATAACATCGTTATAATATACAGAATAATCATGGAAATAACCTAATACTCGTTATTACAACCATAATAATCTTAATAGCCATTATAACCAGAATAATCGTAACAATGATCATAATAATTCTCACAATCATACTATGAAACATAATAATCATAATAATCATGATAATAACCATAATAGACTTGGAAACAACCCTAATAACCATTATAATAGCCATAATAACCATAATAACCATTATAGCTATATTAATCTGACTGATGATCATAACTACCATACTATCAACCATTATAATCATAGTAATCGTCATAATAACCACAACAGTCATAACAATCATACTAATAGTCATAATAATCATAGCAACAATCATAATAGACGTAATAATCATAGTAATAGTTATACTAACTGTAATAATCATAACATTGTAATAATAAACAGATTAATCATGGAAATAACCTAATAACCGTTATTATAGCAATAATAATCGTAATAGTCGTAATCGCCATAAGAATCTCAGTGATTATCATAATACTCGTCATAATCGTACTAAGAAACATAATAATCATAATAATCATGATAATAACCATAATAGACATGGAAACAACCATAATAACCATTATATTAGCCATAACCACCATAATAATCATAATAGTTATAGTAATCTGAATGATGATCATAATTACGATGCTATCAACAATTATAATCACAGTAATCGTCATAAACCCCACAACAAACATAATAATCATAATAATAATGATAATAAACATGACAATAACCATAATAAACTTGGAAACAACCATAATAACCATTATAATAGCCATGATAACCGTATTAATCATAATAGCTATAGTAATCCGAATGATGATCATGATTTCTATGCCATCAACCATTATAATCATAGTAACCCTCATAATAACCACAACAATCATAACAATCATAATAATAATCATAATAATCATAGCACAATCATAATAGCCGCAATAGTCATAGTAGTAGTTATACTAACTGTAATAATCATAACATCGTAATAATAAACAGAATAATCAAGGAAATAACCTAATAATCGTTATTACAGTCATAATAATCTAAACAACCATAATAACCAGAATTATCATAATAATGGTCATAGTAATCCTCACAATCATACTAAGAAACATAATAATCATAGTAATCATGATAGTAACCATAATAGACTTGGAAACAACCCTAATAACCATTATAATAGCCATAATAACCATAATAACCATAATAACTATAGTAATCTGACTGATGATCATAATTATCATGCTATCAACAATTATAATCATGGTAATCGTCATAATAACCACAACAATCATAACAATCATAATAATAGTCATAGTAATCATAGGAACAATCATAATAGACGTAATAATCATGGTAATGTTTATACTGACTGTAATTATCATAACATCGTAATGATAAACAGAATAATCATGCAAATAGCCTAATAATCGTTATTACAGCCATATAATTCTTAATAACCATAATAAGCAGAATAACCATAATAATGGTCATAATAATCCTCACAATCATACTAAAAAACATCATAATCATAATAATCATGATAATAACCATAATAGACTTGGAAAGAACCCTAATAACCTTTATAACAGCCATAATAACCATAATAACCATAATAGCTATAGTAATCTGTATGATGATCATAGTAACCATGCTATCAACCAATATAATCATAGTAATCGTCATGATAACCACAACAATCATGACAATCATAATTATAATCATAATTATCATAGCAACAATCATAATAGCCGTGATAATCATAGTAATCGTTACACTGACTGTAATAATCATAACATCGTTATAATATACAGAATAATCATGGAAATAACCTAATAATCGTTATTACAGCCATAATAATCTTAATAACCATAATAACCAGAATAATAATAGTAATGATCATAATAACCCTCACAGTAATTCTAAGCAACATCATAATCATAATAATCATTATAATAAACATAATAGACTTGGAAACGATCATAATAACCAATATAATAGACATAATAACCATAATAATCTTAATAGCCATAGTAATCCGAATGATGACCATAATAACCATGCTATCAACCATTATAATCATAGTAATCGTCATAATACCCACAACAATCATAACAATCATAGCAACAATCATAATAGCCGTAATAATCATAGTAATCGTTATACTAACTGTAATAATCATAACATCGTTATAATATACAGAATAATCATGGAAATAACCTAATACTCGTTATTACAACCATAATAATCTTAATAGCCATTATAACCAGAATAATCGTAACAATGATCATAATAATTCTCACAATCATACTATGAAACATAATAATCATAATAATCATGATAATAACCATAATAGACTTGGAAACAACCCTAATAACCATTATAATAGCCATAATAACCATAATAACCATTATAGCTATATTAATCTGACTGATGATCATAACTACCATACTATCAACCATTATAATCATAGTAATCGTCATAATAACCACAACAGTCATAACAATCATACTAATAGTCATAATAATCATAGCAACAATCATAATAGACGTAATAATCATAGTAATAGTTATACTAACTGTAATAATCATAACATTGTAATAATAAACAGATTAATCATGGAAATAACCTAATAACCGTTATTATAGCAATAATAATCGTAATAGTCGTAATCGCCATAAGAATCTCAGAGATTATCATAATACTCGTCATAATCGTACTAAGAAACATAATAATCATAATAATCATGATAATAACCATAATAGACATGGAAACAACCATAATAACCATTATATTAGCCATAACCACCATAATAATCATAATAGTTATAGTAATCTGAATGATGATCATAATTACGATGCTATCAACAATTATAATCACAGTAATCGTCATAAACCCCACAACAAACATAATAATCATAATAATAATGATAATAAACATGACAATAACCATAATAAACTTGGAAACAACCATAATAACCATTATAATAGCCATGATAACCGTATTAATCATAATAGCTATAGTAATCCGAATGATGATCATGATTTCTATGCCATCAACCATTATAATCATAGTAACCCTCATAATAACCACAACAATCATAACAATCATAATAATAATCATAATAATCATAGCACAATCATAATAGCCGCAATAGTCATAGTAGTAGTTATACTAACTGTAATAATCATAACATCGTAATAATAAACAGAATAATCATGGAAATAGCCTAATAATCGTTATTATAGCCATAATAATCATAATAGTCGTAATCACCATAAGAATCTCAGTGATGATCATAATAATCCTCACAATCATACTAAGAAACATAATAATCATAATAATCATGATAATAACCATAATAGACTTGGAAACAACCCTAATAACCATTATAACAGCCATAATAACCATAATAACCATAATAGCTATAGTAATCTGACTGATGATCATAATTATCGTGCTATCAACAATTATAATCATAGTAATCGTCATAATAACCACAACAAACATATAAATCATAATAATAATGATAATAAACATGACAATAACCATAATAAACTTGGAAACAACCATAATAACAATTATAATAGCCCTGATAATGATATTCATCATAATAGCTATAGTAATCTGAATGATGATCATGATTTCTATGCCATCAACCATTATAATCATAGTAACCCTCATAATAACCACAACAATCATAACAATCATAATAATAATCATAATAATCATAGCACAATCATAATAGCCGTAATAGTCATAGTAATAGTTATACTAACTGTAATAATCATAACATCGTAATAATAAACAGAATAATCAAGGAAATAACCTAATAATCGTTATTACAGACATAATAATCTAAACAACCATAATAACCAGAATTATCATAATAATGATCATAATAATCCTCACAATCATACTAAGAAACATAATAATCATAATAATCATGATAATAACCATAATAGACTTGGAAACAACCCTAATAACCATTATAATAGCCATAATAACCATAATAACCATAATAACTATAGTAATCTGACTGATGATCATAATTACCATGCTATCAACAATTATAATCATGGTAATCGTCATAATAACCACAACAATCATAACAATCATAATAATAGTCATAGTAATCATAGGAACAATCATAATAGACGTAATAATCATGGTAATGGTTATACTGACTGTAATTACCATAACATCGTAATGATAAAGAGAATAATCATGCAAATAGCCTAATAATCGTTATTACAGCCATATAATTCTTAATAACCATAATAAGCAGAATAACCACAATAATGGTCATAATAATCCTCACAATCATACTAAAAAACATCACAATCACAATAATCATGAAAATAACCATAATAGACTTGGAAACAACCCTAATAACCATTATAATAGCCATAATAACCATAATAACCGTAATAGCTATAATAATCTGACTGATGATCATAACTACCATGCTATCAACAACTATAATCAAAGTAATCGTCATAATAACGACAACAAACATAACAATCATAATTATAATCATAATTATCATAGCAACAATCATAATAGCCGTAATAATCATAGTAATCGTTATACTAACTGTAATAATCATAACATCGTTATAATATACAGAATAATCATGGAAATAACCTAATAATCGTTATTACAGACATAATAATCTTAATAACCATTATAACCAGAATAATCGTAGTAATGATCATAATAATTCTCACAATCATACTAAGAAACATAATAATCATAGTAATCATGATAATAAACATAATAGACTTGGAAACAACCCTAATAACCATTATAATAGCCATAATAACCATAATAACCATAATAGCTATATTAATCTGACTGATGATCATAATTTCTATGCTATCAATAATTATAATCATAGTAATCGTCATAATACCCACAACAAACATAACAATCATAATAATAATGATAATAAACATGACAATAACCATAATAAACGTGGAAACAACCATAATAGCCATTATAATAGCCCTGATAATGATATTCATCATAATAGCTATAGTAATCTGAATGATGATCATGATTACCATGCTATCAACCATTATAATCATAGTAATCGTCATAATAACCACAACAATCATAACAATCATAAGAATAATCATAATAATCATAGCAACAGTCAGAATAGCCGTAATAGTCATAGTAATTGCTATACTAACTGTAATAATCATAATATCGTAATAATAAACAGAATAATCATGGAAATAACCTAATAATCGTTATTACAGCCATAATAATCGTAATAGTCGTAATCGCCATAAGAATCTCAGTGATTATCTTAATATTCGTCATAATCGTACTAAGAAACATAATAATCATAATAATCATGATAATAACCATAATAGACATGGAAACAACCATAACAACCATTATAATAGCCATATTAACCATAATAATCATAATAGCTATAGTAATCTGTATGATGATCATAGTAACCATGCTATCAACCAATATAATCATAGTAATCGTCATGATAACCACAACAATCATGACAATCATAATTAAAATCATAATTATCATAGCAACAGTCATAATAGCCGTGATAATCATAGTAATCGTTACACTGACTGTAATAATCATAACATCGTTATAGTATACAGAATAATCATGCAAATAACCTAATAATCGTTATTACAGCCATAATACTCTTAATAACCATAATAACCAGAATAATAATAGTAATGATCATAATAACCCTCACAGTAATTCTAAGCAACATCATAATCATAATAATCATTATAATAAACATAATAGACTTGGAAACGATCATAATAACCAATATAATAGACATAATAACCATAATAATCTTAATAGCCATAGTAATCCGAATGATGACCATAATAACCATGCTATCAACCATTATAATCATAGTAATCGTCATAATACCCACAACAATCATAACAATCATAGCAACAATCATAATAGCCGTAATAATCGTAGTAATCGTTATACTAACTGTAATAATGATAACATCGTTATAATATTCAGAATAATCATGGAAATGACCTAATACTCGTTATTACAACCATAATAACCTTAATACCCATTATAACCAGAATAATCGTAACAATGATCATAATAATTCTCACAATCATACTGGGAAACATAATAATCATAATAATCATGATGATAACCATAATAGACTTGGAAACAACCCTAATAACCATTATAATAGCCATAATAACCATAATAACCATTATAGCTATATTAATCTGACTGATGATCATAACTACCATACTATCAACCATTATAATCATAGTAATCATCATAATAACCACAACAGTCATAAAAATCATAATAATAATCATAATTACCATAGCAACAATCATAATAGCCGTAATAATCATAGTAATAGTTATACTAACCGTAATAGTCATAACATCGTAATAATAAACAGAATGATCGGGAAAAAAACCTAATAATGGTTATTATAGCCATAATAATCGTAATAGTCGTAATCACCATAAGAATGTCATTGATGATCATAGTATTCGTCATAATCATGCACAGAAACATAATAATCATAACAATCATGATAATAACCAGAATAGACTTGGAAACAGCCATAATAACCCATATAATAGACATAATAACCATAATAATCTTAACAGCCATAGTAATCCGAATGATGACCATAATAACCATGCTATCAACCATTATAATCATAGTAATCGTCATGATAACCACGACAATCATAACAATCATAGGAATAATCATAATTATCATAGCAACAATCATAATAGGTCGTAATAATCATAGTAATAGTTATACTAACCGTAATAGTCATAACATCGTAATAATAAACAGAATGATCATAGAAATTACCTAATAATCGTTATTATTGCCATAATAATCGTAATAGTCGTAATCACCATAAGAATGTCATTGATGATCATAGTATACGTCATAATCATGCTAAGAAACATAATAATCATAATAATCATGATAATAACCATAATAGACTTGGAAACAGCCATAATAACCATTATATTAGCCATAACAACCATAATAATCATAATAGTTATACTAATCTGAATGATGATCGTAATTACCATGCTATCAACAATTATAATCATAGTAATCGTCATAAACACCACAACAAACATAACAATCATAATAATAATGATAATAAACATGACAATATCCATAATAAACTTGGAAACAACCATAGTAACCATTATAATAGCCATGATAACCGTATTAATCATAATAGCTATAGTAATCTGAATGATGATCATGATTTCTATGCCATCAACCATTATAATCATAGTAACCCTCATAATAACCACAACAATCATAACAATCATAATAATAATCATAATAATCATAGCACAATCATAATAGCCGTAATAGTCATAGTAATAGTTATACTAACTGTAATAATCATAACATCGTAATAATAAACAGAATAATCAAGGAAATAACCTAATAATCGTTATTACAGACATAATAATCTAAACAACCATAATAACCAGAATTATCATAATAATGATCATAATAATCCTCACAATCATACTAAGAAACATAATAATCATAATAATCATGATAATAACCATAATAGACTTGGAAACAACCCGAATAACCATTATAATAGCCATAATAACCATAATAACCATAATAACTATAGTAATCTGACTGATGATCATAATTACCATGCTATCAACAATTATAATCATGGTAATCGTCATAATAACCACAACAATCATAACAATCATAATAATAGTCATAGTAATCATAGGAACAATCATAATAGACGTAATAATCATGGTAATGGTTATACTGACTGTAATTACCATAACATCGTAATGATAAAGAGAATAATCATGCAAATAGCCTAATAATCGTTATTACAGCCATATAATTCTTAATAACCATAATAAGCAGAATAACCACAATAATGGTCATAATAATCCTCACAATCATACTAAAAAACATCACAATCACAATAATCATGAAAATAACCATAATAGACTTGGAAACAACCCTAATAACCATTATAATAGCCATAATAACCATAATAACCGTAATAGCTTTAATAATCTGACTGATGATCATAACTACCATGCTATCAACAACTAAAATCAAAGTAATCGTCATAATAACGACAACAAACATAACAATCATGATAATAATAATAATAATAAACATGGCAATAACCATAATAGACTTGGAAACAACCGTAATAACCATTATAATAGCCATGATAACCATATTAATCATAATAGCTATAGTAATCTGAATGATGATCATGATTACCATGCTATCAACCATTATAATCATAGTAATCGTCATAATAACCACAAAAATCATAACGATCATAATAATAGTCATAATAATCATAGCAAAAATCATAATAGACGTAATTACCATAGTAATAGTTATACTAACTGTAGCAATCATAACATTGTAATAATAAACAGAATAATCATGGAAATAGCCTAATAATCGTTATTATAGCCATAATAATCATAATAGTCGTAATCACCATAAGAATCTCAGTGATGATCATAATAATCCTCACAATCATACTAAGAAACATAATAATCATAATAATCATGATAATAACCATAATAGACTTGGAAACAACCCTAATAACCATTATAACAGCCATAATAACCATAATAACCATAATAGCTATAGTAATCTGACTGATGATCATAATTATCGTGCTATCAACAATTATAATCATAGTAATCGTCATAATAACCACAACAAACATATAAATCATAATAATAATGATAATAAACATGACAATAACCATAATAAACTTGGAAACAACCATAATAACAATTATAATAGCCCTGATAATGATATTCATCATAATAGCTATAGTAATCTGAATGATGATCATGATTTCTATGCCATCAACCATTATAATCATAGTAACCCTCATAATAACCACAACAATCATAACAATCATAATAATAATCATAATAATCATAGCACAATCATAATAGCCGTAATAGTCATAGTAATAGTTATACTAACTGTAATAATCATAACATCGTAATAATAAACAGAATAATCAAGGAAATAACCTAATAATCGTTATTACAGACATAATAATCTAAACAACGATAATAACCAGAATTATCATAATAATGGTCATAGTAATCCTCACAATCATACTAAGAAACATAATAATCATAATAATCATGATAGTAACCATAATAGACTTGGAAACAACCCTAATAACCATTATAATAGCCATAATAACCATAATAACCATAATAACTATAGTAATCTGACTGATGATCATAATTACCATGCTATCAACAATTATAATCATGGTAATCGTCATAATAACCACAACAATCATAACAATCATAATAATAGTCATAGTAATCATAGGAACAATCATAATAGACGTAATAATCATGGTAATGGTTATACTGACTGTAATTATCATAACATCGTAATGATAAAGAGAATAATCATGCAAATAGCCTAATAATCGTTATTACAGCCATATAATTCTTAATAACCATAATAAGCAGAATAACCACAATAATGGTCATAATAATCCTCACAATCATACTAAAAAACATCACAATTACAATAATCATGAAAATAACCATAATAGACTTGGAAACAACCCTAATAACCATTATAATAGCCATAATAACCATAATAACCGTAATAGCTATAATAATCTGACTGATGATCATAACTACCATGCTATCAACAACTATAATCAAAGTAATCGTCATAATAACGACAACAAACATAACAATCATAATTATAATCATAATTATCATAGCAACAATCATAATAGCCGTAATAATCATAGTAATCGTTATACTAACTGTAATAATCATAACATCGTTATAATATACAGAATAATCATGGAAATAACCTAATAATCGTTATTACAGCCATAATAATCGTAATAGTCGTAATCGCCATAAGAATCTCAGTGATTATCTTAATATTCGTCATAATCGTACTAAGAAACATAATAATCATAATAATCATGATAATAACCATAATAGACATGGAAACAACCATAACAACCATTATAATAGCCATATTAACCATAATAATCATAATAGCTATAGTAATCTGTATGATGATCATAGTAACCATGCTATCACCAATATAATCATAGTAATCGTCATGATAACCACAACAATCATGACAATCATAATTATAATCATAATTATCATAGCAACAATCATAATAGCCGTGATAATCATAGTAATCGTTACACTGACTGTAATAATCATAACATCGTTATAGTATACAGAATAATCATGCAAATAACCTAATAATCGTTATTACAGCCATAATACTCTTAATAACCATAATAACCAGAATAATAATAGTAATGATCATAATAACCCTCACAGTAATTCTAAGCAACATCATAATCATAATAATCATTATAATAAACATAATAGACTTGGAAACGATCATAATAACCAATATAATAGACATAATAACCATAATAATCTTAATAGCCATAGTAATCCGAATGATGACCATAATAACCATGCTATCAACCATTATAATCATAGTAATCGTCATAATACCCACAACAATCATAACAATCATAGCACAATCATAATAGCCGTAATAGTCATAGTAATAGTTATACTAACTGTAATAATCATAACATCGTAATAATAAACAGAATAATCAAGGAAATAACCTAATAATCGTTATTACAGACATAATAATCTAAACAACCATAATAACCAGAATTATCATAATAATGATCATAATAATCCTCACAATCATACTAAGAAACATAATAATCATAATAATCATGATAATAACCATAATAGACTTGGAAACAACCCGAATAACCATTATAATAGCCATAATAACCATAATAACCATAATAACTATAGTAATCTGACTGATGATCATAATTACCATGCTATCAACAATTATAATCATGGTAATCGTCATAATAACCACAACAATCATAACAATCATAATAATAGTCATAGTAATCATAGGAACAATCATAATAGACGTAATAATCATGGTAATGGTTATACTGACTGTAATTACCATAACATCGTAATGATAAAGAGAATTATCATGCAAATAGCCTAATAATCGTTATTACAGCCATATAATTCTTAATAACCATAATAAGCAGAATAACCACAATAATGGTCATAATAATCCTCACAATCATACTAAAAAACATCACAATCACAATAATCATGAAAATAACCATAATAGACTTGGAAACAACCCTAATAACCATTATAATAGCCATAATAACCATAATAACCGTAATAGCTTTAATAATCTGACTGATGATCATAACTACCATGCTATCAACAACTAAAATCAAAGTAATCGTCATAATAACGACAACAAACATAACAATCATGATAATAATAATAATAATAAACATGGCAATAACCATAATAGACTTGGAAACAACCGTAATAACCATTATAATAGCCATGATAACCATATTAATCATAATAGCTATAGTAATCTGAATGATGATCATGATTACCATGCTATCAACCATTATAATCATAGTAATCGTCATAATAACCACAACAATCATAACAATCATAATAATAATCATAATAATCATAGCACAATCATAATAGCCGTAATAGTCATAGTAATAGTTATACTAACTGTAATAATCATAACATCGTAATAATAAACAGAATAATCAAGGAAATAACCTAATAATCGTTATTACAGACATAATAATCTAAACAACCATAATAACCAGAATTATCATAATAATGATCATAATAATCCTCACAATCATACTAAGAAACATAATAATCATAATAATCATGATAATAACCATAATAGACTTGGAAACAACCCTAATAACCATTATAATAGCCATAATAACCATAATAACCATAATAACTATAGTAATCTGACTGATGATCATAATTACCATGCTATCAACAATTATAATCATGGTAATCGTCATAATAACCACAACAATCATAACAATCATAATAATAGTCATAGTAATCATAGGAACAATCATAATAGACGTAATAATCATGGTAATGGTTATACTGACTGTAATTATCATAACATCGTAATGATAAAGAGAATAATCATGCAAATAGCCTAATAATCGTTATTACAGCCATATAATTCTTAATAACCATAATAAGCAGAATAACCACAATAATGGTCATAATAATCCTCACAATCATACTAAAAAACATCACAATTACAATAATCATGAAAATAACCATAATAGACTTGGAAACAACCCTAATAACCATTATAATAGCCATAATAACCATAATAACCGTAATAGCTATAATAATCTGACTGATGATCATAACTACCATGCTATCAACAACTATAATCAAAGTAATCGTCATAATAACGACAACAAACATAACAATCATAATTATAATCATAATTATCATAGCAACAATCATAATAGCCGTAATAATCATAGTAATCGTTATACTAACTGTAATAATCATAACATCGTTATAATATACAGAATAATCATGGAAATAACCTAATAATCGTTATTACAGACATAATAATCTTAATAACCATTATAACCAGAATAATCGTAGTAATGATCATAATAATTCTCACAATCATACTAAGAAACATAATAATCATAGTAATCATGATAATAAACATAATAGACTTGGAAACAACCCTAATAACCATTATAATAGCCATAATAACCATAATAACCATAATAGCTATATTAATCTGACTGATGATCATAATTTCTATGCTATCAATAATTATAATCATAGTAATCGTCATAATACCCACAACAAACATAACAATCATAATAATAATGATAATAAACATGACAATAACCATAATAAACGTGGAAACAACCATAATAGCCATTATAATAGCCCTGATAATGATATTCATCATAATAGCTATAGTAATCTGAATGATGATCATGATTACCATGCTATCAACCATTATAATCATAGTAATCGTCATAATAACCACAACAATCATAACAATCATAAGAATAATCATAATAATCATA
The DNA here is from genome assembly GCF_051401765.1 of Calliopsis andreniformis. Taxonomy (NCBI): domain Eukaryota; kingdom Metazoa; phylum Arthropoda; class Insecta; order Hymenoptera; family Andrenidae; genus Calliopsis; species Calliopsis andreniformis. Next base: position 72,812 of record NW_027480894.1, on the reverse strand, counting down.
GCAACAGTCAGAATAGCCGTAATAGTCATAGTAATTGCTATACTAACTGTAATAATCATAATATCGTAATAATAAACAGAATAATCATGGAAATAACCTAATAATCGTTATTACAGCCATAATAATCGTAATAGTCGTAATCGCCATAAGAATCTCAGTGATTATCTTAATATTCGTCATAATCGTACTAAGAAACATAATAATCATAATAATCATGATAATAACCATAATAGACATGGAAACAACCATAACAACCATTATAATAGCCATAATAACCATAATAATCATAATAGCTATAGTAATCTGTATGATGATCATAGTAACCATGCTATCAACCAATATAATCATAGTAATCGTCATGATAACCACAACAATCATGACAATCATAATTATAATCATAATTATCATAGCAACAATCATAATAGACGTAATTACCATAGTAATAGTTATACTAACTGTAGCAATCATAACATTGTAATAATAAACAGAATAATCATGGAAATAGCCTAATAATCGTTATTATAGCCATAATAATCATAATAGTCGTAATCACCATAAGAATTTCAGTGATGATCATAATAATCCTCACAATCATACTAAGAAACATAATAATCATAATAATCATGATAATAACCATAATAGACTTGGAAACAACCCTAATAACCATTATAACAGCCATAATAACCATAATAATCATAATAGCTATAGTAATCTGACTGATGATCATAATTATCGTGCTATCAACCATTATAATCATAGTAATCGTCTTAATAACCACAACAAACATATCAATCATAATAATAATGATAATAAACATGACAATAACCATAATAAACTTGCAAACAACCATAATAACAATTATAATAGCCCTGATAATGATATTCATCATAATAGCTATAGTAATCTGAATGATGATCATGATTACCATGCTATCAACCAATATAATCATAGTAATCGTCATGATAACCACAACAATCATGACAATCATAATTATAATCATAATTATCATAGCAACAATCATAATAGCCGTGATAATCATAGTAATCGTTACACTGACTGTAATAATCATAACATCGTTATAGTATACAGAATAATCATGCAAATAACCTAATAATCGTTATTACAGCCATAATACTCTTAATAACCATAATAACCAGAATAATAATAGTAATGATCATAATAACCCTCACAGTAATTCTAAGCAACATCATAATCATAATAATCATTATAATAAACATAATAGACTTGGAAACGATCATAATAACCAATATAATAGACATAATAACCATAATAATCTTAATAGCCATAGTAATCCGAATGATGACCATAATAACCATGCTATCAACCATTATAATCATAGTAATCGTCATAATACCCACAAAAATCATAACAATCATAGCAACAATCATAATAGCCGTAATAATCATAGTAATCGTTATACTAACTGTAATAGTCATAACATCGTTATAATATACAGAATAATCATGGAAATAACCTAATACTCGTTATTACAACCATAATAATCTTAATAGCCATTATAACCAGAATAATCGTAACAATGATCATAATAATTCTCACAAGCGTACTAGGAAACATAATAATCATAATAATCATGATAATAACCATAATAGACTTGGAAACAACCCTAATAACCATTATAATAGCCATAATAACCATAATAACCATTATAGCTATATTAATCTGACTGATGATCATAACTACCATACTATCAACCATTATAATCATAGTAATCGTCATAATAACCACAACAGTCATAAAAATCATAATAATAATCATAATTACCATAGCAACAATCATAATAGCCGTAATAATCATAGTAATAGTTATACTAACCGTAATAGTCATAACATCGTAATAATAAACAGAATGATCAGGAAAAAAACCTAATAATGGTTATTATAGCCATAATAATCGTAATAGTCGTAATCACCATAAGAATGTCATTGATGATCATAGTATTCGTCATAATCATGCTCAGAAACATAATAATCATAACAATCATGATAATAACCATAATAGACTTGGAAACAGCCATAATAACCAATATAATAGACATAATAACCATAATAATCTTAACAGCCATAGAAATCCGAATGATGACCATAATAACCATGCTATCAACCATTATAATCATAGTAATCGTCATGATAACCACGACAATCATAACAATCATAGGAAAAATCATAATTATCATAGCAACAATCATAATAGGTCGTAATAATCATAGTAATAGTTATACTAACCGTAATAGTCATAACATCGTAATAATAAACAGAATGATCATAGAAATTACCTAATAATCGTTATTATTGCCATAATAATCGTAATAGTCGTAATCACCATAGGAATGTGATTGATGATCATAGTATACGTCATAATCATGCTAAGAAACATAATAATCATAATAATCATGATAATAACCATAATAGACTTGGAAACAGCCATAATAACCATTATATTAGCCATAACAACCATAATAATCATAATAGTTATACTAATCTGAATGATGATCATAATTACCATGCTATCAACAATTATAATCATAGTAATCGTCATAAACACCACAACAAACATAACAATCATAATAATAATGATAATAAACATGACAATAACCATAATAAACGTGGAAACACCATAATAGCCATTATATTAGCCCTGATAATGATATTCATCATAATAGCTATGATTATGATTCATCATAATCTGAATGATGATCATGATTACCATGCTATCAACCATTATAATCATAGTAATCGTCATAATAACCACAACAATCATAACAATCATAAGAATAATCATAATAATCATAGCAACAGTCAGAATAGCCGTAATAGTCATAGTAATAGCTATACTAACTGTAATAATCATAATATCGTAATAATAAACAGAATAATCGTGGAAATAACCTAATAATCGTTATTACAGCCATAATAATCGTAATAGTCGTAATCGCCATAAGAATCTCAGTGATTATCTTAATATTCGTCATAATCGTACTAAGAAACATAATAATCATAATAATCATGATAATAACCATAATAGACATGGAAACAACCATAACAACCATTATAATAGCCATATTAACCATAATAATCATAATAGCTATAGTAATCTGTATGATGATCATAGTAACCATGCTATCAACCAATATAATCATAGTAATCGTCATGATAACCACAACAATCATGATAATCATAATTATAATCATAATTATCATAGCAACAATCATAATAGCCGTGATAATCATAGTAATCGTTACACTGACTGTAATAATCATAACATCGTTATAGTATACAGAATAATCATGCAAATAACCTAATAATCGTTATTACAGCCATAATACTCTTAATAACCATAATAACCAGAATAATAATAGTAATGATCATAATAACCCTCACAGTAATTCTAAGCAACATCATAATCATAATAATCATTATAATAAACATAATAGACTTGGAAACGATCATAATAACCAATATAATAGACATAGTAACCATAATAATCTTAATAGCCATAGTAATCCGAATGATGACCATAATAACCATGCTATCAACCATTATAATCATAGTAATCGTCATAATACCCACAACAATCATAACAATCATAGCAACAATCATAATAGCCGTAATAATCATAGTAATCGTTATACTAACTGTAATAGTCATAACATCGTTATAATATACAGAATAATCATGGAAATAACCTAATACTCGTTATTACAACCATAATAATCTTAATAGCCATTATAACCAGAATAATCGTAACAATGATCATAATAATTCTCACAAGCGTACTAGGAAACATAATAATCATAATAATCATGATAATAACCATAATAGACTTGGAAACAACCCTAATAACCATTATAATAGCCATAATAACCATAATAACCATTATAGCTATATTAATCTGACTGATGATCATAACTACCATACTATCAACCATTATAATCATAGTAATCGTCATAATAACCACAACAGTCATAAAAATCATAATAATAATCATAATTACCATAGCAACAATCATAATAGCCGTAATAATCATAGTAATAGTTATACTAACCGTAATAGTCATAACATCGTAATAATAAACAGAATGATCAGGAAAAAAACCTAATAATGGTTATTATAGCCATAATAATCGTAATAGTCGTAATCACCATAAGAATGTCATTGATGATCATAGTATTCGTCATAATCATGCTCAGAAACATAATAATCATAACAATCATGATAATAACCATAATAGACTTGGAAACAACCCGAATAACCATTATAATAGCCATAATAACCATAATAACCATAATAACTATAGTAATCTGACTGATGATCATAATTACCATGCTATCAACAATTATAATCATGGTAATCGTCATAATAACCACAACAATCATAACAATCATAATAATAATGATAATAAACATGACAATAACCATAATAAACGTGGAAACACCATAATAGCCATTATATTAGCCCTGATAATGATATTCATCATAATAGCTATGATTATGATTCATCATAATCTGAATGATGATCATGATTACCATGCTATCAACCATTATAATCATAGTAATCGTCATAATAACCACAACAATCATAACAATCATAAGAATAATCATAATAATCATAGCAACAGTCAGAATAGCCGTAATAGTCATAGTAATAGCTGTACTAACTGTAATAATCATAATATCGTAATAATAAACAGAATAATCGTGGAAATAACCTAATAATCGTTATTACAGCCATAATAATCGTAATAGTCGTAATCGCCATAAGAATCTCAGTGATTATCTTAATATTCGTCATAATCGTACTAAGAAACATAATAATCATAATAATCATGATAATAACCATAATAGACATGGAAACAACCATAACAACCATTATAATAGCCATATAAACCATAATAATCATAATAGCTATAGTAATCTGTATGATGATCATAGTAACCATGCTATCAACCAATATAATCATAGTAATCGTCATGATAACCACAACAATCATGACAATCATAATTATAATCATAATTATCATAGCAACAATCATAATAGCCGTGATAATCATAGTAATCGTTACACTGACTGTAATAATCATAACATCGTTATAGTATACAGAATAATCATGCAAATAACCTAATAATCGTTATTACAGCCATAATACTCTTAATAACCATAATAACCAGAATAATAATAGTAATGATCATAATAACCCTCACAGTAATTCTAAGCAACATCATAATCATAATAATCATTATAATAAACATAATAGACTTGGAAACGATCATAATAACCAATATAATAGACATAATAACCATAATAATCTTAATAGCCATAGTAATCCGAATGATGACCATAATAACCATGCTATCAACCATTATAATCATAGTAATCGTCATAATACCCACAACAATCATAACAATCATAGCAACAATCATAATAGCCGTAATAATCATAGTAATCGTTATACTAACTGTAATAGTCATAACATCGTTATAATATACAGAATAATCATGGAAATAACCTAATACTCGTTATTACAACCATAATAATCTTAATAGCCATTATAACCAGAATAATCGTAACAATGATCATAATAATTCTCACAAGCGTACTAGGAAACATAATAATCATAATAATCATGATAATAACCATAATAGACTTGGAAACAACCCTAATAACCATTATAATAGCCATAATAACCATAATAACCATTATAGCTATATTAATCTGACTGATGATCATAACTACCATACTATCAACCATTATAATCATAGTAATCGTCATAATAACCACAACAGTCATAAAAATCATAATAATAATCATAATTACCATAGCAACAATCATAATAGCCGTAATAATCATAGTAATAGTTATACTAACCGTAATAGTCATAACATCGTAATAATAAACAGAATGATCAGGAAAAAAACCTAATAATGGTTATTATAGCCATAATAATCGTAATAGTCGTAATCACCATAAGAATGTCATTGATGATCATAGTATTCGTCATAATCATGCTCAGAAACATAATAATCATAACAATCATGATAATAACCATAATAGACTTGGAAACAACCCGAATAACCATTATAATAGCCATAATAACCATAATAACCATAATAACTATAGTAATCTGACTGATGATCATAATTACCATGCTATCAACAATTATAATCATGGTAATCGTCATAATAACCACAACAATCATAACAATCATAATAATAATGATAATAAACATGACAATAACCATAATAAACGTGGAAACACCATAATAGCCATTATATTAGCCCTGATAATGATATTCATCATAATAGCTATGATTATGATTCATGATAATCTGAATGATGATCATGATTACCATGCTATCAACCATTATAATCATAGTAATCGTCATAATAACCACAACAATCATAACAATCATAAGAATAATCATAATAATCATAGCAACAGTCAGAATAGCCGTAATAGTCATAGTAATAGCTGTACTAACTGTAATAATCATAATATCGTAATAATAAACAGAATAATCGTGGAAATAACCTAATAATCGTTATTACAGCCATAATAATCGTAATAGTCGTAATCGCCATAAGAATCTCAGTGATTATCTTAATATTCGTCATAATCGTACTAAGAAACATAATAATCATAATAATCATGATAATAACCATAATAGACATGGAAACAACCATAACAACCATTATAATAGCCATATTAACCATAATAATCATAATAGCTATAGTAATCTGTATGATGATCATAGTAACCATGCTATCAACCAATATAATCATAGTAATCGTCATGATAACCACAACAATCATGACAATCATAATTATAATCATAATTATCATAGCAACAATCATAATAGCCGTGATAATCATAGTAATCGTTACACTGACTGTAATAATCATAACATCGTTATAGTATACAGAATAATCATGCAAATAACCTAATAATCGTTATTACAGCCATAATACTCTTAATAACCATAATAACCAGAATAATAATAGTAATGATCATAATAACCCTCACAGTAATTCTAAGCAACATCATAATCATAATAATCATTATAATAAACATAATAGACTTGGAAACGATCATAATAACCCATATAATAGACATAATAACCATAATAATCTTAATAGCCATAGTAATCCGAATGATGACCATAATAACCATGCTATCAACCATTATAATCATAGTAATCGTCATAATACCCACAACAATCGTAACAATCATAGCAACAATCATAATAGCCGTAATAATCATAGTAATCGTTATACTAACTGTAATAGTCATAACATCGTTATAATATACAGAATAATCATGGAAATAACCTAATACTCGTTATTACAACCATAATAATCTTAATAGCCATTATAACCAGAATAATCGTAACAATGATCATAATAATTCTCACAAGCGTACTAGGAAACATAATAATCATAATAATCATGATAATAACCATAATAGACTTGGAAACAACCCTAATAACCATTATAATAGCCATAATAACCATAATAACCATTATAGCTATATTAATCTGACTGATGATCATAACTACCATACTATCAACCATTATAATCATAGTAATCGTCATAATAACCACAACAGTCATAAAAATCATAATAATAATCATAATTACCATAGCAACAATCATAATAGCCGTAATAATCATAGTAATAGTTATACTAACCGTAATAGTCATAACATCGTAATAATAAACAGAATGATCAGGAAAAAAACCTAATAATGGTTATTATAGCCATAATAATCGTAATAGTCGTAATCACCATAAGAATGTCATTGATGATCATAGTATTCGTCATAATCATGCTCAGAAACATAATAATCATAACAATCATGATAATAACCATAATAGACTTGGAAACAACCCGAATAACCATTATAATAGCCATAATAACCATAATAACCATAATAACTATAGTAATCTGACTGATGATCATAATTACCATGCTATCAACAATTATAATCATGGTAATCGTCATAATAACCACAACAATCATAACAATCATAATAATAGTCATAGTAATCATAGGAACAATCATAATAGACGTAATAATCATGGTAATGGTTATACTGACTGTAATTATCATAACATTGTAATGATAAAGAGAATAATCATGCAAATAGCCTAATAATCGTTATTACAGCCATATAATTCTTAATAACCATAATAAGCAGAATAACCACAATAATGGTCATAATAATCCTCACAATCATACTAAAAAACATCACAATCACAATAATCATGAAAATAACCATAATAGACTTGGAAACAACCCTAATAACCATTATAATAGCCATAATAACCATAATAACCGTAATAGCTATAATAATCTGACTGATGATAATAACTACCATGCTATCAACAACTATAATCAAAGTAATCGTCATAATAACGACAACAAACATAACAATCATGATAATAATAATAATAATAAACATGGCAATAACCATAATAGACTTGGAAACAACCGTAATAACCATTATAATAGCCATGATAACCATATTAATCATAATAGCTATAGTAATCTGAATGATGATCATGATTACCATGCTATCAACCATTATAATCATAGTAATCGTCATAATAACCACAAAAATCATAACAATCATAATAATAGTCATAATAATCATAGCAAAAATCATAATAGACGTAATTACCATAGTAATAGTTATACTAACTGTAGCAATCATAACATTGTAATAATAAACAGAATAATCATGGAAATAGCCTAATAATCGTTATTATAGCCATAATAATCATAATAGTCGTAATCACCATAAGAATCTCAGTGATGATCATAATAATCCTCACAATCATACTAAGAAACATAATAATCATAATAATCATGATAATAACCATAATAGACTTGGAAACAACCTTAATAACCATTATAACAGCCATAATAACCATAATAACAATAATAGCTATAGTAATCTGACTGATGATCATAATTATCGTGCTATCAACAATTATAATCATAGTAATCGTCATAATAACCACAACAAACATATAAATCATAATAATAATGATAATAAACATGACAATAACCATAATAAACTTGGAAACAACCATAATAACAATTATAATAGCCCTGATAATGATATTCATCATAATAGCTATAGTAATCTGAATGATGATCATGATTACCATGCTATCAACCAATATAATCATAATAATCGTCATGATAACCACAACAATCATGACAATCATAATTATAATCATAATTACCATAGCAACAATCATAATAGCCGTGATAATCATAGTAATCGTTACACTGACCGTAATAATCATAACATCGTTATAATATACAGAATAATCATGCAAATAACCTAATAATCGTTATTACAGCCATAATAATCTTAATAACCATAATAACCAGAATAATAATAGTAATGATCATAATAACCGTCACAGTAATACTAAGCAACATTATAATCATAATAATCATTATAATAAACATAATAGACTTGGAAACGATCATAATAACCAATATAATAGACATAATAACCATAATAATCTTAATAGCCATAGTAATCCGAATGATGACCATAATAACCATGCTATCAACCATTATAATCATAGTAATCGTAATAATACCCACAACAATCATAACAATCATAGCAACAATCATAATAGCCGTAATAATCATAGTAATCGTTATACTAACTGTAATAGTCATAACATCGTTATAATATACAGAATAATAATGGAAATAACCTAATACTCGTTATTACAACCATAATAATCTTAATAGCCATTATAACCAGAATAATCGTAACAATGATCATAATGATTCTCACAAGCGTACTAGGAAACATAATAATCATAATAATCATGATAATAACCATAATAGACTTGGAAAGAACCCTAATAACCATTATAACAGCCATAATAACCATAATAACCATAATAGCTATAGTAATCTGTATGATGATCATAGTAACCATGCTATCAACCAATATAATCATAGTAATCGTCATGATAACCACAACAATCATGACAATCATAATTATAATCATAATTATCATAGCAACAATCATAATAGCCGTGATAATCATAGTAATCGTTACACTGACTGTAATAATCATAACATCGTTATAATATACAGAATAATCATGGAAATAACCTAATAATCGTTATTACAGCCATAATAATCTTAATAACCATAATAACCAGAATAATAATAGTAATGATCATAATAACCCTCACAGTAATTCTAAGCAACATCATAATCATAATAATCATTATAATAAACATAATAGACTTGGAAACGATCATAATAACCAATATAATAGACATAATAACCATAATAATCTTAATAGCCATAGTAATCCGAATGATGACCATAATAACCGTGCTATCAACCATTATAATCATAGTAATCGTCATAATACCCACAACAATCATAACAATCATAGCAACAATCATAATAGCCGTAATAATCGTAGTAATCGTTATACTAACTGTAATAATGATAACATCGTTATAATATACAGAATAATCATGGAAATAACCTAATAATCGTTATTACAGACATAATAATCTTAATAACCATTATAACCAGAATAATCGTAGTAATGATCATAATAATTCTAACAATCATACTAAGAAATATAATAATCATAGTAATCATGATAATAAGCATAATAGACTTGGAAACAGCCATAATAACCATTATATTAGCCATAACAACCATAATAATCATAATAGTTATACTAATCTGAATGATGATCATAATTACCATGCTATCAACAATTATAATCATAGTAATCGTCATAAACACCACAACAAACATAACAATCATAATAATAATGATAATAAACATGACAATAACCATAATAAACGTGGAAACACCATAATAGCCATTATATTAGCCCTGATAATGATATTCATCATAATAGCTATGATTATGATTCATCATAATCTGAATGATGATCATGATTACCATGCTATCAACCATTATAATCATAGTAATCGTCATAATAACCACAACAATCATAACAATCATAAGAATAATCATAATAATCATAGCAACAGTCAGAATAGCCGTAATAGTCATAGTAATAGCTATACTAACTGTAATAATCATAATATCGTAATAATAAACAGAATAATCGTGGAAATAACCTAATAATCGTTATTACAGCCATAATAATCGTAATAGTCGTAATCGCCATAAGAATCTCAGTGATTATCTTAATATTCGTCATAATCGTACTAAGAAACATAATAATCATAATAATCATGATAATAACCATAATAGACATGGAAACAACCATAACAACCATTATAATAGCCATATTAACCATAATAATCATAATAGCTATAGTAATCTGTATGATGATCATAGTAACCATGCTATCAACCAATATAATCATAGTAATCGTCATGATAACCACAACAATCATGACAATCATAATTATAATCATAATTATCATAGCAACAATCATAATAGCCGTGATAATCATAGTAATCGTTACACTGACTGTAATAATCATAACATCGTTATAGTATACAGAATAATCATGCAAATAACCTAATAATCGTTATTACAGCCATAATACTCTTAATAACCATAATAACCAGAATAATAATAGTAATGATCATAATAACCCTCACAGTAATTCTAAGCAACATCATAATCATAATAATCATTATAATAAACATAATAGACTTGGAAACGATCATAATAACCAATATAATAGACATAATAACCATAATAATCTTAATAGCCATAGTAATCCGAATGATGACCATAATAACCATGCTATCAACCATTATAATCATAGTAATCGTCATAATACCCACAACAATCATAACAATCATAGCAACAATCATAATAGCCGTAATAATCATAGTAATCGTTATACTAACTGTAATAGTCATAACATCGTTATAATATACAGAATAATCATGGAAATAACCTAATACTCGTTATTACAACCATAATAATCTTAATAGCCATTATAACCAGAATAATCGTAACAATGATCATAATAATTCTCACAAGCGTACTAGGAAACATAATAATCATAATAATCATGATAATAACCATAATAGACTTGGAAACAACCCTAATAACCATTATAATAGCCATAATAACCATAATAACCATTATAGCTATATTAATCTGACTGATGATCATAACTACCATACTATCAACCATTATAATCATAGTAATCGTCATAATAACCACAACAGTCATAAAAATCATAATAATAATCATAATTACCATAGCAACAATCATAATAGCCGTAATAATCATAGTAATAGTTATACTAACCGTAATAGTCATAACATCGTAATAATAAACAGAATGATCAGGAAAAAAACCTAATAATGGTTATTATAGCCATAATAATCGTAATAGTCGTAATCACCATAAGAATGTCATTGATGATCATAGTATTCGTCATAATCATGCTCAGAAACATAATAATCATAACAATCATGATAATAACCATAATAGACTTGGAAACAGCCATAATAACCAATATAATAGACATAATAACCATAATAATCTTAACAGCCATAGAAATCCGAATGATGACCATAATAACCATGCTATCAACCATTATAATCATAGTAATCGTCATGATAACCACGACAATCATAACAATCATAGGAATAATCATAATTATCATAGCAACAATCATAATAGGTCGTAATAATCATAGTAATAGTTATACTAACCGTAATAGTCATAACATCGTAATAATAAACAGAATGATCATAGAAATTACCTAATAATCGTTATTATTGCCATAATAATCGTAATAGTCGTAATCACCATAGGAATGTCATTGATGATCATAGTATACGTCATAATCATGCTAAGAAACATAATAATCATAATAATCATGATAATAACCATAATAGACTTGGAAACAGCCATAATAACCATTATATTAGCCATAACAACCATAATAATCATAATAGTTATACTAATCTGAATGATGATCATAATTACCATGCTATCAACAATTATAATCATAGTAATCGTCATAAACACCACAACAAACATAACAATCATAATAATAATGATAATAAACATGACAATAACCATAATAAACTTGGAAACAACCATAGTAACCATTATAATAGCCATGATAACCGTATTAATCATAATAGCTATAGTAATCTGAATGATGATCATGATTTCTATGCCATCAACCATTATAATCATAGTAACCCTCATAATAACCACAACAATCATAACAATCATAATAATAATCATAATAATCATAGCACAATCATAATAGCCGTAAGAGTCATAGTAATAGTTATACTAACTGTAATAATCATTACATCGTAATGATAAACAGAATAATCAAGGAAATAACCTAATAATCGTTATTACAGACATAATAATCTAAACAACCATAATAACCAGAATTATCATAATAATGATCATAATAATCCTCACAATCATACTAAGAAACATAATAATCATAATAATCATGATAATAACCATAATAGACTTGGAAACAACCCGAATAACCATTATAATAGCCATAATAACCATAATAACCATAATAGCTATAGTAATCTGACTGATGATCATAATTACCGTGCTATCAACAATTATAATCATGGTAATCGTCATAATAACCACAACAATCATAACAATCATAATAATAGTCATAGTAATCATAGGAACAATCATAATAGACGTAATAATCATGGTAATGGTTATACTGACTGTAATTATCATAACATCGTAATGATAAACAGAATAATCATGCAAATAGCCTAATAATCGTTATTACAGCCATATAATTATTAATAACCATAATAAGCAGAATAACCACAATAATGGTCATAATAATCCTCACAATCATACTAAAAAACATCACACTCACAATAATCATGAAAATAACCATAATAGACTTGGAAACAACCCTAATAACCATTACAATAGCCATAATAACCATAATAACCGTAATAGCTATAATAATCTGACTGATGATCATAACTACCATGCTATCAACAACTATAATAAAAGTAATCGTCATAATAACGACAACAAACATAACAATCATAATAATAATAATAATAATAAACATGGCAATAACCATAATAGACTTGGAAACAACCGTAATAACCATTATAATAGCCATGATAACCATATTAATCATAATAGCTATAGTAATCTGAATGATGATCATGATTACCATGCTATCAACCATTATAATCATAGTAATCGTCATAATAACCACAAAAATCATAACAATCATAATAATAGTCATAATAATCATAGCAAAAATCATAATAGACGTAATTACCATAGTAATAGTTATACTAACTGTAGCAATCATAACATTGTAATAATAAACAGAATAATCATGGAAATAGCCTAATAATCGTTATTATAGCCATAATAATCATAATAGTCGTAATCACCATAAGAATCTCAGTGATGATCATAATAATGCTCACAATCATACTAAGAAACATAATAATCCTAATAATCATGATAATAACCATAATAGACTTGGAAACAACCCTAATAACCATTATAACAGCCATAATGACCATAATAACCGTTATAGCTATATTAATCTGACTGATGATCATAATTATCGTGCTATCAACCATTATAATCATAGTAATCGTCATAATAACCACAACAAACATATCAATCATAATAATAATGATAAGAAACATGACAATAACCATAATAAACTTGGAAACAACCATAATAACCATTATAATAGCCCTGATAATGATATTCATCATAATAGCTATAGTAATCTGAATGATGATCATGATTACCATGCTATCAACCAATATAATCATAGTAATCGTCATGATAACCACAACAATCATGACAATCATAATTATAATCATAATTATCATAGCAACAATCATAATAACCGTGATAATCATAGTAATCGTTACACTGACCGTAATAATCATAACATCGTTATAATATACAGAATAATCATGCAAATAACCTAATAATCGTTATTACAGCCATAATAATCTTAATAACCATAATAACCAGAATAATAATAGTAATGATCATAATAACCGTCACAGTAATACTAAGCAACATTATAATCATAATAATCATTATAATAAACATAATAGACTTGGAAACGATCATAATAACCAATATAATAGACATAATAACCATAATAATCTTAATAGCCATAGTAATCCGAATGATGACCATAATAACCATGCTATCAACCATTATAATCATAGTAATCGTAATAATACCCACAACAATCATAACAATCATAGCAACAATCATAATAGCCGTAATAATCATAGTAATCGTTATACTAACTGTAATAGTCATAACATCGTTATAATATACAGAATAATAATGGAAATAACCTAATACTCGTTATTACAACCATAATAATCTTAATAGCCATTATAACCAGAATAATCGTAACAATGATCATAATGATTCTCACAAGCGTACTAGGAAACATAATAATCATAATAATCATGATAATAACCATAATAGACTTGGAAAGAACCCTAATAACCATTATAACAGCCATAATAACCATAATAACCATAATAGCTATAGTAATCTGTATGATGATCATAGTAACCATGCTATCAACCAATATAATCATAGTAATCGTCATGATAACCACAACAATCATGACAATCATAATTATAATCATAATTATCATATCAACAATCATAATAGCCGTGATAATCATAGTAATCGTTACACTGACTGTAATAATCATAACATCGTTATAATATACAGAATAATCATGGAAATAACCTAATAATCGTTATTACAGCCATAATAATCTTAATAACCATAATAACCAGAATAATAATAGTAATGATCATAATAACCCTCACAGTAATTCTAAGCAACATCA
Organism: Calliopsis andreniformis; assembly: GCF_051401765.1. NCBI lineage: Eukaryota > Metazoa > Arthropoda > Insecta > Hymenoptera > Andrenidae > Calliopsis > Calliopsis andreniformis. The sequence continues at coordinate 56,899 of NW_027480894.1, read as the reverse complement.
TAATCATAATAATCATTATAATAAACATAATAGACTTGGAAACGATCATAATAACCAATATAATAGACATAATAACCATAATAATCTTAATAGCCATAGTAATCCGAATGATGACCATAATAACCGTGCTATCAACCATTATAATCATAGTAATCGTCATAATACCCACAACAATCATAACAATCATAGCAACAATCATAATAGCCGTAATAATCGTAGTAATCGTTATACTAACTGTAATAATGATAACATCGTTATAATATACAGAATAATCATGGAAATAACCTAATAATCGTTATTACAGACATAATAATCTTAATAACCATTATAACCAGAATAATCGTAGTAATGATCATAATAATTCTAACAATCATACTAAGAAACATAATAATCATAGTAATCATGATTATAAGCATAATAGACTTGGAAACAGCCATAATAACCATTATATTAGCCATAACAACCATAATAATCATAATAGTTATACTAATCTGAATGATGATCATAATTACCATGCTATCAACAATTATAATCATAGTAATCGTCATAAACACCACAACAAACATAACAATCATAATAATAATGATAATAAACATGACAATAACCATAATAAACGTGGAAACACCATAATAGCCATTATATTAGCCCTGATAATGATATTCATCATAATAGCTATGATTATGATTCATCATAATCTGAATGATGATCATGATTACCATGCTATCAACCATTATAATCATAGTAATCGTCATAATAACCACAACAATCATAACAATCATAAGAATAATCATAATAATCATAGCAACAGTCAGAATAGCCGTAATAGTCATAGTAATAGCTATACTAACTGTAATAATCATAATATCGTAATAATAAACAGAATAATCGTGGAAATAACCTAATAATCGTTATTACAGCCATAATAATCGTAATAGTCGTAATCGCCATAAGAATCTCAGTGATTATCTTAATATTCGTCATAATCGTACTAAGAAACATAATAATCATAATAACCATGATAATAACCATAATAGACATGGAAACAACCATAACAACCATTATAATAGCCATATTAACCATAATAATCATAATAGCTATAGTAATCTGTATGATGATCATAGTAACCATGCTATCAACCAATATAATCATAGTAATCGTCATGATAACCACAACAATCATGACAATCATAATTATAATCATAATTATCATAGCAACAATCATAATAGCCGTGATAATCATAGTAATCGTTACACTGACTGTAATAATCATAACATCGTTATAGTATACAGAATAATCATGCAAATAACCTAATAATCGTTATTACAGCCATAATACTCTTAATAACCATAATAACCAGAATAATGATAGTAATGATCATAATAACCCTCACAGTAATTCTAAGCAACATCATAATCATAATAATCATTATAATAAACATAATAGACTTGGAAACGATCATAATAACCAATATAATAGACATAATAACCATAATAATCTTAATAGCCATAGTAATCCGAATGATGACCATAATAACCATGCTATCAACCATTATAATCATAGTAATCGTCATAATACCCACAACAATCATAACAATCATAGCAACAATCATAATAGCCGTAATAATCATAGTAATCGTTATACTAACTGTAATAGTCATAACATCGTTATAATATACAGAATAATCATGGAAATAACCTAATACTCGCTATTACAACCATAATAATCTTAATAGCCATTATAACCAGAATAATCGTAACAATGATCATAATAATTCTCACAAGCGTACTAGGAAACATAATAATCATAATAATCATGATAATAACCATAATAGACTTGGAAACAACCCTAATAACCATTATAATAGCCATAATAACCATAATAACCATTATAGCTATATTAATCTGACTGATGATCATAACTACCATACTATCAACCATTATAATCATAGTAATCGTCATAATAACCACGACAGTCATAAAAATCATAATAATAATCATAATTACCATAGCAACAATCATAATAGCCGTAATAATCATAGTAATAGTTATACTAACCGTAATAGTCATAACATCGTAATAATAAACAGAATGATCAGGAAAAAAACCTAATAATGGTTATTATAGCCATAATAATCGTAATAGTCGTAATCACCATAAGAATGTCATTGATGATCATAGTATTCGTCATAATCATGCTCAGAAACATAATAATCATAACAATCATGATAATAACCATAATAGACTTGGAAACAGCCATAATAACCAATATAATAGACATAATAACCATAATAATCTTAACAGCCATAGAAATCCGAATGATGACCATAATAACCATGCTATCAACCATTATAATCATAGTAATCGTCATGATAACCACGACAATCATAACAATCATAGGAATAATCATAATTATCATAGCAACAATCATAATAGGTCGTAATAATCATAGTAATAGTTATACTAACCGTAATAGTCATAACATCGTAATAATAAACAGAATGATCATAGAAATTACCTAATAATCGTTATTATTGCCATAATAATCGTAATAGTCGTAATCACCATAGGAATGTCATTGATGATCATAGTATACGTCATAATCATGCTAAGAAACATAATAATCATAATAATCATGATAATAACCATAATAGACTTGGAAACAGCCATAATAACCATTATATTAGCCATAACAACCATAATAATCATAATAGTTATACTAATCTGAATGATGATCATAATTACCATGCTATCAACAATTATAATCATAGTAATCGTCATAAACACCACAACAAACATAACAATCATAATAATAATGATAATAAACATGACAATAACCATAATAAACTTGGAAACAACCATAGTAACCATTATAATAGCCATGATAACCGTATTAATCATAATAGCTATAGTAATCTGAATGATGATCATGATTTCTATGCCATCAACCATTATAATCATAGTAACCCTCATAATAACCACAACAATCATAACAATCATAATAATAATCATAATAATCATAGCACAATCATAATAGCCGTAATAGTCATAGTAATAGTTATACTAACTGTAATAATCATTACATCTTAATGATAAACAGAATAATCAAGGAAATAACCTAATAATCGTTATTACAGACATAATAATCTAAACAACCATAATAACCAGAATTATCATAATAATGATCATAATAATCCTCACAATCATACTAAGAAACATAATAATCATAATAATCATGATAATAACCATAATAGACTTGGAAACAACCCGAATAACCATTATAATAGCCATAATAACCATAATAACCATAATAGCTATAGTAATCTGACTGATGATCATAATTACCGTGCTATCAACAATTATAATCATGGTAATCGTCATAATAACCACAACAATCATAACAATCATAATAATAGTCATAGTAATCATAGGAACAATCATAATAGACGTAATAATCATGGTAATGGTTATACTGACTGTAATTATCATAACATCGTAATGATAAACAGAATAATCATGCAAATAGCCTAATAATCGTTATTACAGCCATATAATTATTAATAACCATAATAAGCAGAATAACCACAATAATGGTCATAATAATCCTCACAATCATACTAAAAAACATCACACTCACAATAATCATGAAAATAACCATAATAGACTTGGAAACAACCCTAATAACCATTACAATAGCCATAATAACCATAATAACCGTAATAGCTATAATAATCTGACTGATGATCATAACTACCATGCTATCAACAACTATAATAAAAGTAATCGTCATAATAACGACAACAAACATAACAATCATAATAATAATAATAATAATAAACATGGCAATAACCATAATAGACTTGGAAACAACCGTAATAACCATTATAATAGCCATGATAACCATATTAATCATAATAGCTATAGTAATCTGAATGATGATCATGATTACCATGCTATCAACCATTATAATCATAGTAATCGTCATAATAACCACAAAAATCATAACAATCATAATAATAGTCATAATAATCATAGCAAAAATCATAATAGACGTAATTACCATAGTAATAGTTATACTAACTGTAGCAATCATAACATTGTAATAATAAACAGAATAATCATGGAAATAGCCTAATAATCGTTATTATAGCCATAATAATCATAATAGTCGTAATCACCATAAGAATCTCAGTGATGATCATAATAATGCTCACAATCATACTAAGAAACATAATAATCCTAATAATCATGATAATAACCATAATAGACTTGGAAACAACCCTAATAACCATTATAACAGCCATAATGACCATAATAACCGTTATAGCTATATTAATCTGACTGATGATCATAATTATCGTGCTATCAACCATTATAATCATAGTAATCGTCATAATAACCACAACAAACATATCAATCATAATAATAATGATAAGAAACTTGACAATAACCATAATAAACTTGGAAACAACCATAATAACCATTATAATAGCCCTGATAATGATATTCATCATAATAGCTATAGTAATCTGAATGATGATCATGATTACCATGCTATCAACCAATATAATCATAGTAATCGTCATGATAACCACAACAATCATGACAATCATAATTATAATCATAATTATCATAGCAACAATCATAATAGCCGTGATAATCATAGTAATCGTTACACTGACCGTAATAATCATAACATCGTTATAATATACAGAATAATCATGCAAATAACCTAATAATCGTTATTACAGCCATAATAATCTTAATAACCATAATAACCAGAATAATAATAGTAATGATCATAATAACCGTCACAATCATGCTAAGGAACTTTATAATCATAATAATCATAATAATAAACCATAATAGATTTGGAAACAGTTATAATAACCAATATAATAGACATAATAAACATAATAATCATAACAGCTATAGTAACCTGAATTATGATCATAATAACCATGCTAGCAACCATTATAATCATGGTAATCGTCATAATAACCACAACAGTCATAACAATCATACTAATAGTCATAATAATCATAGCAACAATCATAATAGCCGTAATAATCATAGTAATAGTTATACTAACCGTAATAGTCATAACATAGTAATAATAAACAGAATGATCATAGAAATTACCTAATAATCGTTATTATTGCCATAATAATCGTAATAGTCGTAATCACCATAAGAATGTCATTGATGATCATAGTATTCGTCATAATCATGCTAAGAAACATAATAATCATAATAATCATGATAATAACCATAATAGACTTGGAAACAGCCATAATAACCATTATATTAGCCATAACAACCATAATAATCATAATAACTATACTAATCTGATTGATGATCATAATTACCATGCTATCAACAATTATAATCATAGTAATCGTCATAAACCCCACAACAAACATAACAATCATAATAATAATGATAATAAACATGTCAATAACCATAATAAACTTGGAAACAACCATAATAACCATTATAATAGCCATGATAACCGTATTAATCATAATAGCTATAGTAATCTGAATGATGATCATGATTTCTATGCCATCAACCATTATAATCATAGTAACCCTCATAATAACCACAACAATCATAACAATCATAATAATAATCATAATAATCATAGCACAATCATAATAGCCGTAATAGTCATAGTAATAGTTATACTAACTGTAATAATCATAACATCGTAATAATAAACAGAATAATCAAGGAAATAACCTAATAATCGTTATTACGGACATAATAATCTAAACAACCATAATAACCAGGATTATCATAATAATGATCATAATAATCCTCACAATCATACTAAGAAACATAATAATCATAATAATCATGATAATAACCATAATAGACTTGGAAACAACCCTAATAACAATTATAATAACCATAATAACCATAATAACCATAATAGCTATATTAATCCGACTGATGATCATAATTACCATGCTATCAACAATTATAATCATAGTAATCGTCATAGTACCCACAACAAACATAACAATCATAATAATAGTGATAATAAACATGACAATAACCATAATAAACTTGGAAACAACCATAATAACCATTATAATAGCCATGATAACCGTATTAATCGTAATAGCTATAGTAATCTGAATGATGATCATGATTACTATGCTATCAACCATTATAATCATAGTAACCCTCACAATAACCACAACAATCATAACAATCATAATAATAGTCATAATAATCATAGGAACAATCATAATAGACGTAATAATCATAGTAATAGTTATACTAACTGTAATAATCATAACATTGTAAAAATAAACAGAATAATCATGGAAATAACCTAATAATCGTTATTACATCCATAATAATCTTAATAACCTTAATAACCAGAATAATAATAATAATGATCATAATAACCCTCACAATCATGCTAAGGAACTTTATAATCATAATAATCATAATAATAAACCATAATAGATTTGGAAACAGTTATAATAACCAATATAATAGACATAATAAACATAATAATCATAACAGCTATAGTAACCTGAATTATGATCATAATAACCATGCTAGCAACCATTATAATCATGGTAATCGTCATAATAACCACAACAGTCATAACAATCATACTAATAGTCATAATAATCATAGCAACAATCATAATAGACGTAATAATCATAGTAATAGTTATACTAACTGTAATAATCATAACATTGTAATAATAAACAGATTAATCATGGAAATAACCTAATAACCGTTATTATAGCAATAATAATCGTAATAGTCGTAATCGCCATAAGAATCTCAGTGATTATCATAATACTCGTCCTAATCGTACTAAGAAACATAATAATCATAATAATCATGATAATAACCATAATAGACATGGAAACAACCATAATAACCATTATATTAGCCATAACCACCATAATAATCATAATAGTTATAGTAATCTGAATGATGATCAAAATAACCATGCTATCAACCATTATAATCATAGTAATCGTCATAATACCCACAACAATCATAACAATCATAGCAACAATCATAATAGCCGTAATAATCGTAGTAATCGTTATACTAACTGTAATAATGATAACATCGTTATAATATACAGAATAATCATGGAAATAACCTAATAATCGTTATTACAGACATAATAATCTTAATAACCATTATAACCAGAATAATCGTAGTAATGATCATAATAATTCTCACAATCATACTAAGAAACATAATAATCATAGTAATCATGATAATAAACATAATAGACTTGGAAACAACCCTAATAACCATTATAATAGCCATAATAACCATAATAACCATAATAGCTATATTAATCTGACTGATGATCATAATTTCTATGCTATCAATAATTATAATCATAGTAATCGTCATAATACCCACAACAAACATAACAATCATAATAATAATGATAATAAACATGACAATAACCATAATAAACGTGGAAACAACCATAATAGCCATTATAATAGCCCTGATAATGATATTCATCATAATAGCTATAGTAATCTGAATGATGATCATGATTACCATGCTATCAACCATTATAATCATAGTAATCGTCATAATAACCACAACAATCATAACAATCATAAGAATAATCATAATAATCATAGCAACAGTCAGAATAGCCGTAATAGTCATAGTAATTGCTATACTAACTGTAATAATCATAATATCGTAATAATAAACAGAATAATCATGGAAATAACCTAATAATCGTTATTACAGCCATAATAATCGTAATAGTCGTAATCGCCATAAGAATCTCAGTGATTATCATAATATTCGTCATAATCGTACTAAGAAACATAATAATCATAATAATCATGATAATAACAATAGTAGACATGTAAACAACCATAACAAACATTATAATAGCCATAATAACCATAATAATCATAATAGCTATAGCAATCTGTATGATGATCATAGTAACCATGCTATCAACCAATATAATCATAGTAATCGTCATGATAACCACAACAATCATGACAATCATAATTATAATCATAATTATCATAGCAATAATTATAATAGCCGTGATAATCACAGTAATAGATATACTAACCGTAATAGTCATAACATCGTAATAATAAACAGAATAATCATGGAAATAACCTAATAATCGTTATTACAGCCATAATAATCTTAATAGCCATAATAACCAGAATAATAATAATAATGATCATAACAACCCTCACAATCATGCTAAGGAACTTTATAATCATGATAATCATAATAATAACCATAATAGATTTGGAAACAATCATAATAACGAATATAATAGACATAATAAACATAATAATCATAACAGCTATAGTAATCTGAATGATGATCATGATTACCATGCTGTCAACCAATACAATCATAGTAATCGTCATGATAACCACAACAATCATGACAATCATAATTATAATCATAATTATGATAGCAACAATCATAATTGCCGTGATAATCATAGTAATCGTTACACTGACTGTAATAATCATAACATCGTTATAATATACAGAATAATCATGCAAATAACCTAATAATCGTTATTACAGCCATAATAATCTTAATAACCATAATAACCAGAATAATAATAGTAATGATCATAATAACCCTCACAGTAATACTAAGCAACATTATAATCATAATAATCATTTTAATAAACATAATAGACTTGGAAACGATCATAATAACCAATATAATAGACATAATAACCATAATAATCTTAATAGCCATAGTAATCCGAATGATGACCATAATAACCATGCTATCAACCATTATAATCATAGTAATCGTCATAATACCCACAACAATCATAACAATCATAGCAACAATCATAATAGCCGTAATAATCGTAGTAATCGTTATACTAACTGTAATAATGATAACATCGTTATAATATACAGAATAATCATGGAAATGACCTAATACTCGTTATTACAACCATAATAATCTTAATAGCCATTATAACCAGAATAATCGTAACAATGATCATAATAATTCTCACAATCATACTAGGAAACATAATAATCATAATAATCATGATAATAACCATAATAGACTTGGAAACAACCCTAATAACCATTATAATAGCCATAATAACCATAATAACCATTATAGCTATATTAATCTGACTGATGATCATAACTACCATACTATCAACCATTATAATCATAGTAATCGTCATAATAACCACAACAGTCATAAAAATCATAATAACAATCATAATTACCATAGCAACAATCATAATAGCCGTAATAATCATAGTAATAATTATACTAACTGTAATAATCATAACATCGTAATAATAAACAGAATAATCAAGGAAATAACCTAATAATCGTTATTACAGACATAATAATCTAAACAACCATAGTAACCAGAATTATCATAATAATGATCATAATAATCCTCACAATCATACTAAGAAACATAATAATCATAATAATCATGATAATAACCATAATAGACTTGGAAACAACACTAATAACCATTATAATAGCCATAATAACCATAATAACCATAATAGCTATAATAATCCGACTGATGATCATAACTACCATGCTATCAACAACTATAATCAAAGTAATCTTCATAATAACGACAACAAACATAACAATCATAATAATAATAATAATAATAAACATGGCAATAACCATAATAAACTTGGAAACAACCACAATAACCATTATAATAGCCATGATAACCATATTAATCATAATAGCTATAGTAATCTGAATGATGATCATGATTACCATGCTATCAATAATTATAATCATAGTAATCGTCATAATACCCACAACAAACATAACAATCATAATAATAATGATAATAAACATGACAATAACCATAATAAACGTGGAAACAACCATAATAGCCAATATAATAGCCCTGATAATGATATTCATCATAATAGCTATAGTAATCTGAATGATGATCATGATTACCATGCTATCAACCATTATAATCATAGTAATCGTCATAATAACCACAACAATCATAACAATCATAAGAATAATCATAATAATCATAGCAACAGTCAGAATAGCCGTAATAGTCATAGTAATAGCTATACTAACTGTAATAATCATAATATCGTAATAATAAACAGAATAATCATGGAAATAACCTAATAATCGTTATTACAGCCATAATAATCGTAATAGTCGTAATCGCCATAGGAATCTCAGTGATTATCTTAATATTCGTCATAATCGTACTAAGAAACATAATAATCATAATAATCATGATAATAACCATAATAGACATGGAAACAACCATAACAACCATTATAACAGCCATAATAACCATAACAATCATAATAGCTATAGTAATCTGTATGATGATCATAGTAACCATGCTATCAACCAATATAATCATAGTAATCGTCATGATAACCACAACAATCATGACAATCATAATTATAATCATAATTATCATAGCAACAATCATAATAGCCGTGATAATCATAGTAATCGTTACACTGACTGTAATAATCATAACATCGTTATAGTATACAGAATAATCATGCAAATAACCTAATAATCGTTATTACAGCCATAATACTCTTAATAACCATAATAACCAGAATAATAATAGTAATGATCATAATAACCCTCACAGTAATTCTAAGCAACATCATAATCATAATAATCATTATAATAAACATAATAGACTTGGAAACGATCATAATAACCAATATAATAGACATAATAACCATAATAATCTTAATAGCCATAGTAATCCGAATGATGACCATAATAACCATGCTATCAACCATTATAATCATAGTAATCGTCATAATACCCACAACAATCATAACAATCATAGCAACAATCATAATAGCCGTAATAATCCTAGTAATCGTTATACTAACTGTAATAGTCATAACATCGTTATAATATACAGAATAATCATGGAAATAACCTAATACTCGTTATTACAACCATAATAATCTTAATAGCAATTATAACCAGAATAATCGTAACAATGATCATAATAATTCTCACAATCATACTAGGAAACATAATAATCATAGTAATCATGATAATAACCATAATAGACTTGGAAACAACCCTAACAACCATCATAATAGCAATAATAACCATAATAACCATTATAGCTATATTAATCTGACTGATGATCATAACTACCATACTATCAACCATTATAATCATAGTAATCGTCATAATAACCACAACAGTCATAAAAATCATAATAATAATCATAATTACCATAGCAACAATCATAATAGCCGTAATAATCATAGTAATAGTTATACTAACCGTAATAGTCATAACATCGTAATAATAAACAGAATGATCAGGAAAAAAACCTAATAATGGTTATTATAGCCATAATAATCGTAATAGTCGTAATCACCATAAGAATGTCATTGATGATCATAGTATTCGACATAATCATGCACAGAAACATAATAATCATAACAATCATGATAATAACCATAATAGACTTGGAAACAGCCATAATAACCAATATAATAGACATAAGAATCATAATAATCTTAACAGCCATAGTAATCCGAATGATGACCATAATAACCATGCTATCAACCATTATAATCATAGTAATCGTCATGATAACCACGACAAACATAACAATCATAATAATAATGATAATAAACATGACAATAACCATAATAAACTTGGAAACAACCATAATAACCATTATAATAGCCATGATAACCGTATTAATCATAATAGCTATAGTAATCTGAATGATGATCATGATTTCTATGCCATCAACCATTATAATCATAGTAACCCTCATAATAACCACAACAATCATAACAATCATAATAATAATCATAATAATCATAGCACAATCATAAGAGCCGTAATAGTCATAGTAATAGTTATACTAACTGTAATAATCATAACATCGTAATAATAAACAGACTAATCAAGGAAATAACCTAATAATCGTTATTACAGACATAATAATCTAAACAACCATAATAACCAGAATTATCATAATAATGACCTTAATAACCCTCACAATCATACTAAGAAACATAATAATCATAATAATCATGATAATAACCATAATAGACTTGGAAACAACCCTAATAACCATTATAATAGCCATAATAACCATAATAACCATAATAACTATAGTAATCTGACTGATGATGATAATTACCATGCTATCAACAATTATAATCATGGTAATCGTCATAATAACCACAACAATCATAACAATCATAATAATGGTCATAGTAATCATAGGAACAATCATAATAGACGTAATAATCATGGTAATGGTTATACTGACTGTAATAATCATAATATCGTAATAATAAACAGAATAATCATGGAAATAACCTAATAATCGTTATTACAGCCATAATAATCGTAATAGTCGTAATCGCCATAGGAATCACAGTGATTATCTTAATATTCGTCATAATCGTACTAAGAAACATAATAATCATAATAATCATGATAATAACCATAATAGACATGGAAACAACCATAACAACCATTATAATAGCCATAATAACCATAACAATCATAATAGCTATAGTAATCTGTATGATGATCATAGTAACCGTGCTATCAACCAATATAATCATAGTAATCGTCATGATAACCACAACAATCATGACAATCATAATTATAATCATAATTATCATAGCAACAATCATAATAGCCGTGATAATCATAGTAATCGTTACACTGACTGTAATAATCATAACATCGTTATAGTATACAGAATAATCATGCAAATAACCTAATAATCGTTATTACAGCCATAATACTCTTAATAACCATAATAACCAGAATAATAATAGTAATGATCATAATAACCCTCACAGTAATTCTAAGCAACATCATAATCATAATAATCATTATAATAAACATAATAGACTTGGAAACGATCATAATAACCAATATAATAGACATAATAACCATAATAATCTTAATAGCCATAGTAATCCGAATGATGACCATAATAACCATGCTATCAACCATTATAATCATAGTAATCGTCATAATACCCACAAAAATCATAACAATCATAGCAACAATCATAATAGCCGTAATAATCATAGTAATCGTTATACTAACTGTAATAGTCATAACATCGTTATAATATACAGAATAATCATGGAAATAACCTAATACTCGTTATTACAACCATAATAATGTTAATAGCCATTATAACCAGAATAATCGTAACAATGATCATAATAATTCTCACAAGCGTACTAGGAAACATAATAATCATAATAATCATGATAATAACCATAATAGACTTGGAAACAACCCTAATAACCATTATAATAGCCATAATAACCATAATAACCATTATAGCTATATTAAACTGACTGATGATCATAACTACCATACTATCAACCATTATAATCATAGTAATCGTCATAATAACCACAACAGTCATAAAAATCATAATAATAATCATAATTACCATAGCAACAATCATAATAGCCGTAATAATCATAGTAATAGTTATACTAACCGTAATAGTCATAACATCGTAATAATAAACAGAATGATCAGGAAAAAAACCTAATAATGGTTATTATAGCCATAATAATCGTAATAGTCGTAATCACCATAAGAATGTCATTGATGATCATAGTATTCGACATAATCATGCACAGAAACATAATAATCATAACAATCATGATAATAACCATAATAGACTTGGAAACAGCCATAATAACCAATATAATAGACATAATAACCATAATAATCTTAACAGCCATAGTAATCCGAATGATGACCATAATAACCATGCTATCAAGCATTATAATCATAGTAATCGTCATGATAACCACGACAAACATAACAATCATAATAATAATGATAATAAACATGACAATAACCATAATAAACTTGGAAATAATCATAATAACCATTATAATAGCCATGATAACCGTATTAATCATAATAGCTATAGTAATCTGAATGATGATCATGATTTCTATGCCATGAACCATTATAATCATAGTAACCCTCATAATAACCACAACAATCATAACAATCATAATAATAATCATAATAATCATAGCACAATCATAATAGCCGTAATAGTCATAGTAATAGTTATACTAACCGTAATAGTCATAACATCGTAATAATAAACAGAATGATCAGGAAAAAAACCTCATAATGGTTATTATAGCCATAATAATCGTAATAGTCGTAATCGCCGTAAGAATCTCAGTGATGATCATAATACTCGTCATAATCATACTAAGAAACATAGTAATCATAATAATAATGATAATTACCGTAATAGACATGGAATCAATCATAATAACCATTATAATAGCCATAATAACCATAATAATCATAATAGCTATAGTAATCTGAATGATGATCATAATAACCATGCTATGAACCAATATAATCATAGTAATCGTCATGATAACCACAACAATCATGACAATCATAATTATAATCATAATTATCATAGCAACAATCATAATAGCCGTGATAATCATAGTAACCGTTACACTGACTGTAATAATCATAACATCGTTATAATATACAGAATAATCATGGAAATAGCCTAATAATCGTTATTACAGCCATAATAATCTTAATAACCATAATAACCAGAATAATAATAGTAATGATCATAATAACCCTCACAGTAATACTAAGCAACATTATAATCATAATAATCATTATAATAAACATAATAGACTTGGAAACGATCATAATAACCAATATAATAGACATAATAACCATAATAATCTTAATAGCCATAGTAATCCGAATGATGACCATACTAACCATGCTATCAACCATAATAATCATAGTAATCCTCATAATATGTACAACAATCATAACCATCGTAATAATAATCATAATAATCATAGTAGCAATCATAATATCCGTAATAATCATAGTAATAGATGTACTAACTATAATAATCGTAAGAATCGTAATAATAAACAGAATAATCATGGAAATAAACTTAATAATCATTATTATAGCCATAATAATCGTAATAATCATAATCACCATAATAACCTTAGTGTTGATCATAATTATCATCATAATCATACTAAGAAACACAATAATAACAGGAATTATAACAATAACCATAATAAACTTGGAAAAATCGTAATAACCATAATAATGGCCATAAAAACCATAATAATCATATTAGCCATAATAATCTGAATGATAATCATAATAACCATACTATCAACCATAATAATCATAGTAACCGTCATAACAACCACAACAATCACAACAATCATAATAATAATCATTATAATCATAGCAACAATCATAATAGCCGTAATTATCATAGTAATAGTTATACTAACTATAATAACCGTAACAATCGTAATAATAAACAGAATAATCATGGAAATAGTCTTAATTGTCATTATTGTAGCCATAATAATCTTAATAATCATAATAAACAGAATAATCTTAATAATGATCATAATATTCATCATAATCATACTTAGAAACATAATAATCCTAATAATAATAGTAACCATAATAAACATGGAAAGAATCATAATAACCGTTATAATAGCCATGGTAACCATAATAATCGTAATAGCCGTAATAATCCGAATCATGATCATAATTTCCATACTAGCGACCATAATAAACATAGTAATCGTCTTAATAACCACAATAACCTTAATAATCATATTAATAATCATAATAATCATAGCAACAACCGTAATAGCCACAATAATCACAGTAATAATTATACTAACTATAATAATTGCAACAATCCTCATAAGAAACAGTAGAATCATGGTAATAATCTTAATAATCATTATTACATCCATAATAATGTTAATAATCATCAAAACCAGTATAATCTTAATGACAATCATAATAATCACCATAATCATACTAAGAAACATAGTAACCATAATAATCATAATAATAACCATAATAACCATGGAAACAATCATAATAACCAGTATAATAGCCATAATGACCATAATAATCATACTAACGGCCATAACACCCATAGTAACCGTCATAATAACCACAATAATCTTAAGAATCATAATAATAATCATAGCAACAAGCACAATAGCCATTATAACCATACTCATAGTTACACTAACTATAATAATCGTAACGATCTTAATAATAATCAGAATAATCATGGATATAATCTTAGTTATCATTCTTGTAGCCACAATAACCTTAGTAATCATAATTGCCATCATAATCCGAGTGATGATCATAATAACCACACTATCAACAGTAATAATCATAGTAATCTTGATAATAACCACAATAATGATTACAATCATAATAACCATACCTACGGTCATAATAACCATAATAATTGGTATCTATGATCATCAGTCTGTTTATTATTACGATTGCTACGGCTATTATGGTTAGTGTAACTATTACTATGATTATTATGGCTGTTGTGCTTGTCGCTATGATTATTATGATTATTATTATGATTATTGTAGTTATTATGACGATTACTATATTTATTATGGTTGATAGTATTGTTATTAGGGTTATCATTCAGATTATTATAGCTATTATGATTATTATGGTTGTTATGGCTATTATAACGGTTATTATGACTTTTCCAAGTTTATTATGGTTATTATTATGATGATTATGATTATTATGTTTCTCAGTATGATTATGACGTATATTATGATCATCGCTAAGATTATTATGGTGATTATGCTTGTTACGATTATAAGGGCTATAATAATGATTATTAAGGTCATTCCGATGATTATTCTGTTTATTATTACGATTGATACGATTATTATAGTTAGTATAACTATAACTAGATTATTACGTCTATTATGATTGTTGCTATGATTATTATGATTCTTATTACGATTGTTATGATTGTTGAGGTTATTATGACGATTGCTATGATTATTAACGTTTATAGTATGTTTATTATGATTATCATTCAGATTATTATGGTTGATAGTATGGTTATTATGATTATCATTCAGATTATTATGGCTATTATGATTATTATGTTTTTTATGGCAATTATACTGGTCATTACGATTAGTTCCGAGTTTATTATGGTTATTATTATTATTATTATGGTTCTTAGTATGACTATGATGAATATTATAATTCATCATTAAGATTATAGTGGCTATTATTATTATTACGATTATTATGGCTATATTAATGATTAATAAGATTATTTCCAGGATTATTCTGTTTATTATTGCGATTGTAACGATTATTATAGCTAGTGTAACTACTACTATGATTATTATGACTATCATTGTTGTTGCTGTGATTATTACCATTGTTACTATGCTTATTATGATAATTGTGGTTATTACGACGACTACTGTGATTATTATGTTTGTTAGTATGATTGTTGTGATCATCATTCAGATTATTATGGCTACTACGATTACTATGGTTATTATGGCTATTACACTGGTTGTTTTGATTAGTTCCAAATTTATTATGGTTATTATTATTATTATTATGATTATTATGCTTCTTAGTATGATTATGATGAATATTATGATTCATCATTAAGATTATAGTGACTATTATGATTATTATGATTATTATGGCTATAATAGTGATTATTAAGATTATTTCCAGGATTATTCTGTTTATTAATACGATTGCTACTATTATTATAGATAGTACGACTAATACTATGATTATTATGGCTATTATGGTTCTTAGTGTGATTATGATGAATTTTATGATTCATCATTAAGAATTTAGTGGCTATGATGATTATTATGATTATTATGGTTCTTAGTATGATTATGATGAGTATTATGATTCATAATTAAGATTATAGTGGCTATTATGATTATTATGATTATTATGGCTATAATAATGATTATTAAGGTTATTACCATGATTATTCGGTTTATTATTACGATTGTTACGATTATTAGAGATAGTAAAGCTATTACTGTGATTATCAGGGCTATTATGGTTGTTGCAGTGATTATTATCATTATTATTATGATTATTATGATGATTGTGGTTAGTACGACGATTAATATGATTATTATGGTTGTTAGTATGATTATTGTTATAATCATACATATTATTATGGCTACTATGATTAGTATGTTTATTATGGCTATTATACCTGTTATTATGATTATTTCCAAGTTTATTATGTTCATTATTATGATTATTATGATTATTATGGTTCTTAGTATGATTATGATGAATATTGTGATTCATCATTAAGATTATAGTGGCTATTATGATTATTATGATTATTGTGGCTATAATAATGCTTATTAAAATTATTTCCATCATTATTCTGTTTAGTTTTACGATTGTTACGATTATTATATTTAGCATAACTATTACTATGATCATTTGGGCTATCATATTTCATCCACTGCCGCGATATTTCACTCGTATGACTCGAAACTAGGCCATACATCGATTCCAGTGTTATAATGAGGAGTTTATCGTTAAAGTCGACGTACGACGGAGAATTCGCAATATTTCATCCATCGCCGCACTATTCCACTAATGTGTCTCGAAACTAGTC
The DNA here is from genome assembly GCF_051401765.1 of Calliopsis andreniformis. Lineage (NCBI taxonomy): Eukaryota > Metazoa > Arthropoda > Insecta > Hymenoptera > Andrenidae > Calliopsis > Calliopsis andreniformis. The sequence continues at coordinate 38,357 of NW_027480894.1, read as the reverse complement.
CATATATCGTTTGCAGTGATATAATGATCAATTTAACGTTAAACTCGACGTGTGACGGGAAATTCGCAATATTTCTGCAAGCGCCGCCATATTCCACTAATGTGACTCGAAAACAGGCCATACATCAATTCCAGTGATATCTTGCGAAGTTTAATGTTAAAGTCGACGTAAATCGGTAAATTCGCAATATTTCATCCAGCACCACGATATTTCACTCGTATGACTCGAAACTAGGCCATACAGCGATTCCAGTGAAATAATGCGTAGTTTAACGTTAAAGTCGACGTATGAACGGAAAATCGCAATATGTCAGCAAGCGCCGGCATATTCCACTAATGTGACTCGAAACTAGGCCATACATCGATTCCAGTGATATAATGCGTACTTTAACGTTAAAGCCGACGTGTGACAGGAAATTCGCAATATTTCCGCAAGCGCCGCCATAAGCCACTAACGTGACTCGAAACTAGGCCATACATCGATTCCAGTGATATAATGCGTACTTTAACATTAAAGTCGAAGTGTAACGGGAAAACCGCAATATTTCTGCAAGCGCCGCCATATTCCGACTAATGTGACTCGAAAATAGGCCATACATCGATTCCAGTGATATAATGAGTAGTTTAAAGTTAAAGTCGACGTATGACGGGAAATTCGAAATATTCCAGCAAGCGCCACAATATTAAACATATGTGACCCGAAACTAGGCCACACAGCGATTCCAATGTTATAATGCGTAGTTTAACGTTAAAGTCGGCGTATGAACGGAAATTCGCAATATGTCAGCAAGCGCCTCAATATTCCACTAACTTGACTCGAAACTGGGCCATACATCGATTCCAGTGATATAATGCGTAGTTTATCGTTAAAGTCGTCGTATGACGGGGAATTCGCAATATTTCAGCAAGCGCCGCCATATTCCACTAATGTGTCTCGAAAATAGGCCATACATCGATTCCAGTGATATAATGCGTAGTTTAACGTTCAAGTCGTCGTATGCCGGGAAATTCGCAATATTTCAGCAAGCGCCGCCATATTCCACTAATGTGTCTCGAAAATAGGCCATACATCGATTCCAGTGATATAATGCGTACTTTAACGTTAAAGTCGACGTATGACCGGAAATTCGCAATATGTCAGCAAGCGCCGCAATATTCCACTAACTTGACTCGAAACAAGGCCATACATCGATTCCAGTGACATAATGCGTACTTTAACGTTAAAGCCGACGTATGATGTGAAATTCGCAATATTTCATCCAGCGCCTCGATATTTCACCACTATGACTCGAAACTAGACCATACACCGATTCCAGTGATATAATTCGTACTTTAACGTTAAAGCCGACGTATGACGTGAAATTCGCAATATTTCATCCAGCGCCTCGATATTTCACCACTATGACTCGAAACTAGACCATACACCGATTCCAGTGAAATAATGCGTAGTTTAACGTTAAAGTCGACGTGTAACGGGAAATTCTCAATAATTCAGCAAGCGCCGCAATATTTCACTAATGTGACACGAAACTACGCCATACAGCGGTTCCAGTGATATCATGAGTAGTTTAAAGTTAAAGTCGACGTATCACGGGAAATTCGAAATATTCCAGCAAGCGCCACAATATTAAACTTATGTGACTCGAAACTAGGCCACACAGCGATTCCAGTGTTATAATGCGTAGTTTAACGTTAAAGTCGACGTATGAACGGAAATTCGCAATATGTCAGCAAGCGCCTCAATATTCCACTGACTTGACTCGAAACTAGGCCATACATCGATTCCAGTGATATAATGCATAGTTTAACGTTAAAGTCGACGTGTGACGGGAAATTCGCAATATTTCTGCAAACGCCGCCATATTCCACTAATGTGACTCGAAAATAGGCCATACATCGATTCCAGTGATATCTTGCGTAGTTTAAAGTTAAAGTCGACGTAAATCGGTAAATTCGCAATATTTCATCCAGCGCCACGATATTTCACTCGTATGGCTCGAAACTAGGCCATACAGCGATTCCTGTGTTATAATGCATAGTTTAGCGTTAAAGCCGACGTATGACGTGAAATTCGCAATATTTCATCCAGCGCCTCGATATTTCACCACTATGACTCGAAACTAGACCATACACCGATTCCAGTGAAATAATGCGTAGTTTAACGTTAAAGTCGACGTGTAACGGGAAATTCTCAATAATTCAGTAAGCGCCGCAATATTTCACTAATGTGTCTCGAAAATAGGCCATACATCGATTCCAGTGATATAATGCGTACTTTAACGTTAAAGTCGACGTATGACCGGAAATTCGCAATATGTCAGCAAGCGCCGCAGTATTCCACTAACTTGACTCGAAACTAGGCCATACATCGATTCCAGTGACATAATGCGTACTTTAACGTTAAAGCCGACGTATGATGTGAAATTCGCAATATTCCAGCAAGCGCCACAGTATTAAACTTATGTGACTCGAAACTAGGCCACACAGCGATTCCAGTGTTATAATGCGTAGTTTAACGTTAAAGTCGACGTATGAACGGAAATTAGCAATATGTCAGCAAGCGCCTCAATATTCCACTAACTTGACTCGAAACTAGGCCATACATCGATTCCAGTGATATAATGCATAGTTTAACGTTAAAGTCGACGTGTGACGGGAAATTCACAATATTTCTGCAAACGCCGCCATATTCCACTAATGTGACTCGAAAATAGGCCATACATCGATTCCAGTGATATCTTGCGTAGTTTAAAGTTAAAGTCGACGTAAATCGGTAAATTCGAAATATTCCAGCAAGCGCCACAATATTAAACTTATGTGACTCGAAACTAGGCCACACAGCGATTCCAGTGTTATAATGCGTAGTTTAACGTTAAAGTCGACGTATGAACGGAAATTCGCAATATGTCAGCAAGCGCCTCAATATTCCACTAACTTGACTCGAAACTAGGCCATACATCGATTCCAGTGATATAATGCATAGTTTAACGTTAAAGTCGACGTGTGACGGGAAATTCGCAATATTTCTGCAAACGCCGCCATATTCCACTAATGTGACTCGAAAATAGGCCATACATCGATTCCAGTGATATCTTGCGTAGTTTAAAGTTAAAGTCGACGTAAATCGGTAAATTCGCAATATTTCATCCAGCGCCACGATATTTCACTCGTATGGCTCGAAACTAGGCCATACAGCGATTCCTGTGTTATAATGCGTAGTTTAAACGTTAAAGCCGACGTATGACGTGAAATTCGCAATATTTCATCCAGCGCCACAATATTAAACTTATGTGACTCGAAACTAGGCCACACAGCGATTCCAGTGTTATAATGCGTAGTTTAACGTTAAAGTCGACGTATGAACGGAAATTCGCAATATGTCAGCAGACGCCGCAATATTCCACTAACTTGACTCGAAACTAGGCCATACATCGATTCCAGTGATATAATGCGTACTTTAACGTTAAAGCCGACGTATGACGTGAAATTCGCAATATTTCATCCAGCGCCTCGATATTTCACCACTATGACTCGAAACTAGACCATACACCGATTCCAGTGATATAATTCGTACTTTAACGTTAAAGCCGACGTATGACGTGAAATTCGCAATATTTCATCCAGCGCCTCGATATTTCACCACTATGACTCGAAACTAGACCATACACCGATTCCAGTGAAATAATGCGTAGTTTAACGTTAAAGTCGACGTAATGAACGGAAATTCGCAATATGTCAGCAAGCGCCTCAATACTCCACTAACTTGACTCGAAACTAGGCCATACATCGATTCCAGTGATATAATGCATAGTTTAACGTTAAAGTCGACGTGTGACGGGAAATTCGCAATATTTCTGCAAACGCCGCCATATTCCACTAATGTGACTCGAAAATAGGCCATACATCGATTCCAGTGATATCTTGCGTAGTTTTAAAGTTAAAGTCGACGTAAATCGGTAATTCGCAATATTTCATCCAGCGCCACGATATTTCACTCGTATGGCTCCAAACTAGCCATACAGCGATTCCAGTGTTATAATGCGTAGTTTAAAGTTAAAGTCGACGTATGACTGGAAATTCGCAATATTTCTGCAACCGCCGCCATATTCCACTAATGTTACTTGAAACTAGGCCATGCATCGTTTCCAGTGATATAATGAGTACTTTAACGTATATAGCCGACGTATGACGTGAAATTCGCAATATTTCATCCAGCGCCTCGATATTTCACCATTATGACTCAAAACTAGACCATACACCGATTCCAGTGAAATAATGCGTAGTTTAACGTTAAAGTCGACGTGTGACGGGAAATTCGCAATATTTCTGCAAGCGCCGCTATATTCCACTAATGTGACTCGAAAATAGGCCATACATCGATTCCAGTGATATCTTGCGTAGTTTAAAGTTAAAGTCGACGTAAATCGGTAAATTCGCAATATTTCATCCAGCGCCACGATATTTCACGCGTATGACTCGAAACTAGGCCATACAGCGATTGCAGTGTTATAATGTGTAGTTTAACGTTAAAGTCCGAACGTTATGAACGGAAATTCGCAATATGTCAGCAAGCGCCGCAATATTCCACTAACTTGACTCGAAACTAGGCCATACATCGATTCCAGTGATATAATGCGTAGTTTAACTTTAAAGACGACGTATGACGTGAAATTCGCAATATTTCATCCACCGTCTCGATATTTCTCAACTATGACTCGAAAGTAGACCATACAGGCAGTTCCAGTGAAATAATGCGTAGTTTAACGTTAATTCCGACGTATGACGTGAAATTCGCAATATTTCATCCAGCGCCAGAATATTTCACCACTATGACTCGAAACTAGACCATACACCGATTCCACTGAAATAATGCGTAGTTTAACGTTAAAGTCTACGTATAACGGGAAATTCGCAATATGTCAGCAAGCGCCGCAATATTTCACTAATGCGACTCGAAACTAGGCCATACAGCAATTCCAGTGATATCATGCGTAGTTTAAATTTAAAGCCGACGTAAGACTGGAAATACGCAATATTTCTGCAAGCGCCGTAATATTCCACTAATGTGACTCCAAACTAGGCCATGCATCGATTCCAGTGATATAATGCGTACTTTAACGGTAAAGCCGACGTATGACGTGATATTCGCAATATTTCATCCAGCGCCTCGATACTTCACCACTATGACTCGAAACTAGACCATAACACCGATTGCAGTGAAATAATGCGTAGTTTAACGTTAAAGTCGACGTGTGACGGGAAATCGCAATATTTCAGCAAGCGCCGCCATATGCCACTAATGTGACTCGAAACTAGGCCATACATCGGTTCCAGTGATACAATGCGTACTTTAACGTTAAAGCCGACGTATGACGTGAAATTCGCAATATTTCATACAGCTCCTCGATATTTCACCACTAGGACTCGAAACTAGACCGTACACCGATTCCAGTGAAATAATGCGTAGTTTAACGTTAAACTCGACGTGTGACGGAAATTCTCAATAATTCAGCGAGCGCCGCAATATTTCACTAATGTGACTCGAAACTACGCCATACAGCGATTCCAGTGATATCATGAGTAGTTTAAAGTTAAAGTCGACGTATGACGGGAAATTCGAAATATTCCAGCAAGCGCCACAATATTAAACTTATGTGACTCGAAACTAGGCCACACAGCGATTCCAGTGTTATAATGCGTAGTTTAACGTTAAAGTCGACGTATGAACGGAAATTCGCAATATGTCAGCAAGCGCTTCAATATTCCACTAACTTGACTCGAAACTAGGCCATACATCGATTCCAGTGATATAATGCGTACTTTAACGTTAAAGCCGACGTATGACGTGAAATTCGCAATATTTCATCAGCGCCTCGATATTTCACCACTATGACTCGAAACTAGATCATACACCGATTCCAGTGAAATAATGCGTAGTTTAACGTTAAGGTCGACGTGTAACGGCAATTTCGCAATAATTCAGCAAGCGCCGCAATATTTCACTAATGTGACTCGAAACTAGGCTATACAGCGGTTCCAGTGATATCATGCGTAGTTTAAAGTTAAAGTCGACGTATGACGGCAATTCGAAATATTCCAGCAAGCGCCACAATATTAAACTTATGTGACTCGAAACTAGGCCACACAGCGATTCCAGTGTTATAATGCGTAGTTTAACGTTAAAGCCGACGTATGACGTGAAATTCGCAATATTTCATCCAGCGCCTCGATATTTCACCACTATGACTCGAAACTAGACCATACACCGATTCCAGTGATATAATGCATAGTTTAACGTTAAACTCGACGTGTGACGGGAAATTCGCAATATTTCTGCAAACGCCGCCAAATTCCACTAATGTGACTCGAAAATAGGCCATACATCGATTCCAGTGATATCTTGCGTAGTTTAAAGTTAAAGTCGACGTAAATCGGTAAATTCGCAATATTTCATCCAGCGCCACGATATTTCACTCGTATGGCTCGAAACTAGGCCATACAGCGATTCCAGTGTTATAATGCGTAGTTTAACGTTAAAGCCGACGTATGACCGTGAAATTCGCAATATTTCATCCAGCGCCTCGATGTTTCACCACTATGACTCGAAACTAGACCATACACCGATTCCACTGAAATAATGCGCAGTTTAACGTTAAAGTCGACGTATAACGGGAAATTCGCAATAATTCAGCAAGCGCCGCAATATTTCACTAATGTTACTCGAAACTAGGCCATACAGCGATTCCAGTGATATCATGCGTAGTTTAAAGTTAAAGTCGACGTATGACCTGGAAATTCGCAATATTTCTGCAAGCGCCGCCATATTCCACTAATGTTACTTGAAACTAGGCCATGCATCGTTTCCAGTGATATAATGCGTACTTTAACGTTATAGCCGACGTATGACGTGAAATTCGCAATATTTCATCCAGCGCCTCGATATTTCAACATTATGACTCAAAACTAGACCATACACCGATTCAGTGAAATAATGCGTAGTTTAACGTTAAAGTCGACGTGTGACGGGAAATTCGCAATATTTCTGCAAGCGCCGCTATATTCCACTAATGTGACTCGAAAATAGGCCATACATCGATTCCAGTGATATCTTGCGTAGTTTAAAGTTAAAGTCGACGTAAATCGGTAAATTCGCAATATTTCATCCAGCGCCACGATATTTCACGCGTATGACTCGAAACTAGGCCATACAGCGATTGCAGTGTTATAATGCGTAGTTTAACTTTAAAGACGACGTATGACGTGAAATTCGCAATATTTCATCCACCGTCTCGATATTTCTCAACTATGACTCGAAAGTAGACCATACAGGCAGGCAGTCCAGTGAAATAATGCGTAGTTTAACGTTAATTCCGACGTATGACGTGAAATTCGCAATATTTGATCCAGCGCCAGAATATTTCACCACTATGACTCGAAACTAGACCATCCACCGATTCCACTGAAATAATGCGTAGTTTAACGTTAAAGTCTACGTATAACGGGAAATTCGCAATATGTCAGCAAGCGCCGCAATATTTCACTAATGCGACTCGAAACTAGGCCATACAGCAATTCCAGTGATATCATGCGTAGTTTAAATTTAAAGCCGACGTAAGACTGGAAATACGCAATATTTCTGCAAGCGCCGTAATATTCCACTAATGTGACTCCAAACTAGGCCATGCATCGATTCCAGTGATATGATGCGTACTTTAACGGTAAAGCCGACGTATGACGTGATATTCGCAATATTTCATCCAGCGCCTCGATATTTCACCACTATGACTCGAAACTAGACCATACACCGATTGCAGTGAAATAATGCGTAGTTTAACGTTAAAGTCGACGTGTGACGGGAAATTCGCAATATTTCAGCAAGCGCCGCCATATGCCACTAATGTGACTCGAAACTAGGCTATACATCGATTCCAGTTATACAATGCGTACTTTAACGTTAAAGCCGACGTATGACGTGAAATTCGCAATATTTCATACAGCTCCTCGATATTTCACCACTATGACTCGAAACTAGACCATACACCGATTCCAGTGAAATAATGCGTAGTTTAACCTTAAAGTCGACGTGTAACGGGAAATTCTCAATAATTCAGCAAGCGCCGCAATATTTCACTAATGTGACTCGAAACTACGCCATACAGCGATTCCAGTGATATCATGAGTAGTTTAAAGTTAAAGTCGACGTATGACGGGAAATTCGAAATATTCCAGCAAGCGCCACAATATTAAACATATGTGACTCGAAACTAGGCCACACAGCGATTCCAGTGTTATAATGCGTAGTTTAACGTTAAAGTCGACGTATGAACGGAAATTCGCAATATGTCAGCAAGCGCCTCAATATTCCACTAACTTGACTCGAAACTAGGGCATACATCGATACCAGTGATATAATGCGTAGTTTAACATTAAAGTCGACGTGTGACGGGAAATTCGCAATATTTCTGCAAACGCCGCCATATTCCACTAATGTGACTCGAAAATAGGCCATACATCGATTCCAGTGATATCTTGCGTAGTTTAAAGTTAAAGTCGACGTAAATCGGTAAATTCGCAATATTTCATCCAGCGCCACGATATTTCACTCGTATGGCTCGAAACTAGGCCATACAGCGATTCCAGGGTTATAATGCGTAGTTTAACGTTAAAGTCGACGTGTGACGGAAATTCGCAAATATTTCATCCAGCGCCACGATACTTCACTAATTTGACTCGAAACTAGGCCATACAGCGATTCCAGTGATATAATGCGTAGTTTATCGTTAAAGTCGTCGTATGACGGGGAATTTGCAATATTTCAGCAAGCGCCGCCATATTCCACTAATGTGTCTCGAAAATAGGCCATACATCGATTCCAGTGATATAATGCGTAGTTTAAAGTTCAAGTCGTCGTATGCCGGGAAATTCGCAATATTTCAGCAAGCGCCGCCATATTCCACAAATGTGTCTCGAAAATAGGCCATACATCGATTCCAGTGATATAATGCGTACTTTAACGTTAAAGTCGACGTATGACCGGAAATTCGCAATATGTCAGCAAGCGCCGCAATATTCCACTAACTTGACTCGAAACTAGGCCATACATCGATTCCAGTGACATAATGCGTAGTTTAACGTTAAAGCCGACGTATGATGTGAAATTCGCAATATTTCATCCAGCGCCTCGATATTTCACCACTATGACTCAAAACTAGACCATACACCGATTCCAGTGAACTAATGCGTAGTTTAACGTTAAAGTCGACGTGTGACGGGAAATTCGCAATATTTTTGCAAGCGCCGCCATATTCCACTAATGTGACTCGAAAACAGGCCATACATCGATTCCAGCGAATTCTTGCGTAGTTTAATGTTAAAGTCGACGTAAATCGGTAAATTCGCAATATTTCATCCAGCGCCACGATATTTCACTCGTATGACTCGAAACTAGACCATACAGGCAGTTCCAGTGAAATAAGGCGTAGTTTAAGGTAAAGTCGACGTATAACGGGAAATTCGCAATAATTCAGCAAGCGCTGCAATATTTCACTATTGTGACTCGAAACTAGGCCATACAGCGATTCCAGTGATATCATGCGTAGTTTAAAGTTAAAGTCGACGTAAATCGGTAAATTCGCAATATTTCATCCAGCGCCTCGATATTTCACCACTATGACTCGAAACTAGACCATACACCGATTCGAGTGATATAATGCGTACTTTAACGATAAAGCCGACGTATAACGTGAAATTCGCAATATTTCTTCCAGCGCCACAATATTTCACTAATATGACTGGAAACTAGGCCATACAGCGATTCCAGTGGAATAATGCGTATTTTAAGGTAAAGACGACGTATAACGGGAAATTCGCAATATTTCTGCAAACGCCGCCATATTCCACTAATGTGACTCGAAAATAGGCTATACATCGATTCCAGTGATATCTTGCGTAGTTTAAAGTTAAAGTCGACGTAAATCGGTAAATTCGCAATATTTCATCCAGCGCCTCGATATCTCACCACTATGACTCGAAACTAGACCATACACCGATTCCAGTGATATAATGCGTACTTTAACGTTAAAGCCGACGTATAACGTGAAAGTCGCAATATTTCTTCCAGCGCCACAATATTTCACTAATATGACTCGAAACTAGGCCATACATCGATTCCAGTGATATAATGCGTACTTTAACGTTAAAGTCGACGTGTGACGGGAAATTCGCAATATGTCAGCAGACGCCGCAATATTCCACTAACTTGACTCGAAAATAGGCCATACATCGATTCCAGTGATATAATGCGTAGTTTAAAGTTCAAGTCGTCGTATGCCAGGAAATTCGCAATATTTCAGCAAGCGCCACCATATTCCACAAATGTGTCTCGAAAATAGGCCATACATCGATTCCAGTGATATAATGCGTACTTTAACGTTAAAGTCGACGTATGACCGGAAATTCGCAATATGTCAGCAAGCGCCGCAATATTCCACTAACTTGACTCGAAACTAGGCCATACATCGATTCCAGTGACATAATGCGTACTTTAACGTTAAAGCCGACGTATGATGTGAAATTCGCAATATTTCATCCAGCGCCTCGATATTTCACCACTATGACTCAAAACTAGACCATACACCGATTCCAGTGAACTAATGCGTAGTTTAACGTTAAAGTCGACGTGTGACGGGAAATTCGCAATATTTTTGCAAGCGCCGCCATATTCCACTAATGTGACTCGAAAACAGGCCATACATCGATTCCAGTGAATTCTTGCGTAGTTTAATGTTAAAGTCGACGTAAATCGGTAAATTCGCAATATTTCATCCAGCGCCACGATATTTCACTCGTATGACTCGAAACTAGACCATACAGGCAGTTCCAGTGAAATAAGGCGTAGTTTAAGGTAAAGTCGACGTATAACGGGAAATTCGCAATAATTCAGCAAGCGCTGCAATATTTCACTATTGTGACTCGAAACTAGGCCATACAGCGATTCCAGTGATATCATGCGTAGTTTAAAGTTAAAGTCGACGTAAATCGGTAAATTCGCAATATTTCATCCAGCGCCTCGATATTTCACCACTATGACTCGAAACTAGACCATACACCGATTCGAGTGATATAATGCGTACTTTAACGATAAAGCCGACGTATAACGTGAAATTCGCAATATTTCTTCCAGCGCCACAATATTTCACTAATATGACTCGAAACTAGGCCATACAGCGATTCCAGTGGAATAATGCGTATTTTAAGGTAAAGACGACGTATAACGGGAAATTCGCAATATTTCTGCAAACGCCGCCATATTCCACTAATGTGACTCGAAAATAGGCTATACATCGATTCCAGTGATATCTTGCGTAGTTTAAAGTTAAAGTCGACGTAAATCGGTAAATTCGCAATATTTCATCCAGCGCCTCGATATCTCACCACTATGACTCGAAACTAGACCATACACCGATTCCAGTGATATAATGCGTACTTTAACGTTAAAGCCGACGTATAACGTGAAAGTCGCAATATTTCTTCCAGCGCCACAATATTTCACTAATATGACTCGAAACTAGGCCATACATCGATTCCAGTGATATAATGCGTACTTTAACGTTAAAGTCGACGTGTGACGGGAAATTCGCAATATGTCAGCAGACGCCGCAATATTCCACTAACTTGACTCGAAACTAGGCCATACATCGATTCCAGTGATATAATGCGTACTTTAACGTTAAAGCCGACGTATGACGTGAAATTCGCAATATTTCATCCAGCGCCTCGATATTTCACCACTATGACTCGAAACTAGACCATACACCGATTCCAGTGATATAATTCGTACTTTAACGTTAAAGCCGACGTATGACGTGAAATTCGCAATATTTCATCCAGCGCCTCGATATTTCACCACTATGACTCGAAACTAGACCATACACCGATTCCAGTGAAATAATGCGTAGTTTAACGTTAAAGTCGACGTGTAACCGGAAATTCTCAATAATTCAGCAAGCGCCGCAATATTTCACTAATGTGACTCGAAACTACGCCATACAGCGGTTCCAGTGATATCATGAGTAGTTTAAAGTTAAAGTCGACGTATGACGGGAAATTCGAAATATTCCAGCAAGCGCCACAATATTAAACTTATGTGACTCGAAACTAGGCCACACAGCGATTCCAGTGTTATAATGCGTAGTTTAACGTTAAAGTCGACGTATGAACGGAAATTCGCAATATGTCAACAAGCGCCTCAATATTCCACTAACTTGACTCGAAACTAGGCCATACAGCGATTCCAGTGATATAATGCATAGTTTAACGTTAAAGTCGACGTGTGACGGGAAATTCGCAATATTTCTGCAAACGCCGCCATATTCCACTAATGTGACTCGAAAATAGGCCATACATCGATTCCAGTGATATCTTGCGTAGTTTAAAGTTAAAGTCGACGTAAATCGGTAAATTCGCAATATTTCATCCAGCGCCACGATATTTCACTCGTATGGCTCGAAACTAGGCCATACAGCGATTCCAGTGTTGTAATGCGTAGTTTAACTTTAAAGACGACGTATGACGTGAAATTCGCAATATTTCATCGACCGTCTCGATATTTCTCAACTATGACTCGAAAGTAGACTATACAGGCAGTTCCAGTGGAATAATGCGTAGTTTAAAGTTAATTCCGACGTATGACGTGAAATTCGCAATATTTCATCCAGCGCCAGAATATTTCACCACTATGACTCGAAACTAGACCATACACCGATTCCACTGAAATAATGCGTAGTTTAACGTTAAAGTCTACGTATAACGGGAAATTCGCAATATGTCAGCAAGCGCCGCAATATTTCACTAATGTGACTCGAAACTACGCCATACAGCGGTTCCAGTGATATCATGAGTAGTTTAAAGTTAAAGTCGACGTATGACGGGAAATTCGAAATATTCCAGCAAGCGCCACAATATTAAACTTATGTGACTCGAAACTAGGCCACACAGCGATTCCAGTGTTATAATGCGTAGTTTAAATTTAAAGCCGACGTAAGACTGGAAATACGCAATATTTCTGCAAGCGCCGTAATATTCCACTAATGTGACTCCAAACTAGGCCATGCATCGATTCCAGTGATATAATGCGTACTTTAACGGTAAAGCCGACGTATGACGTGAAATTCGCAATATTTCATCCAGCGCCTCGATATTTCACCACTTTGACTCGAAACTAGACCATACACCGATTGCAGTGAAATAATGCGTAGTTTAACGTTAAAGTCGACGTGTGACGGGAAATTCGCAATATTTCTGCAAACGCCGCCATATTCCACTAATGTGACTCGAAAATAGGCCATACATCGATTCCAGTGATATCTTGCGTAGTTTAAAGTTAAAGTCGACGTAAATCGGTAAATTCGCAATATTTCATCCAGCGCCACGATATTTCACTCGTATGGCTCGAAACTAGGCCATACAGCGATTCCAGTGTTATAATGCGTAGTTTAACGTTAAAGCCGACGTGTGACGTGAAATTCGCAATATTTCATCCAGCGCCTCGATATTTCACCACTATGACTCGAAACTAGACCATACACCGATTCCACTGAAATAATGCGTAGTTTAACGTTAAAGTCGACGTATGAACGGAAATTCGCAATATGTAGCAAGCGCCTCGATATTTCACCACTATGACTCAAAACTAGACCATACACCGATTCCAGTGAAATAATGCGTAGTTTAACGTTAAAGTCGACGTGTGACGGGAAATTTGCAATATTTCTGCAAGCGCCGCTATATTCCACTAATGTGACTCGAAAATAGGCCATACATCGATTCCAGTGATATCTTGCGTAGTTTACAGTTAAAGTCGACGTAAATTGGTAAATTCGCAATATTTCATCCAGCGCCACGATATTTCACGCGTATGACTCGAAACTAGGCCATACAGCGATTGCAGTGTTATAATGCGTAGTTTAACGTTAAAGTCGATGTATGAACGGATATTCGCAATATGTCAGCAAGCGCCTGAATATTCCACTAACTTGACTCGAAACTAGGCCATACATCGATTCCAGTGATATAATGCGTAGTTTAACTTTAAAGACGACGTATGACGTGAAATTCGCAATATTTCATCCACCGTCTCGATATTTCTCAACTATGACTCGAAAGTAGACTATACAGGCAGTTCCAGTGAAATAATGCGTAGTTTAACGTTAATTCCCACGTATGACGTGAAATTCGCAATATTTCATCCAGCGCCAGAATATTTCACCACTATGACTCGAAACTAGGCCATACACCGATTCCACTGAAATAATGCGTAGTTTAACGTTAAAGTCTACGTATAACGGGAAATTCGCAATATGTCAGCAAGCGCCGCAATATTTCACTAATGCGACTCGAAACTAGGCCATACAGCAATTCCAGTGATATCATGCGTAGTTTAAATTTAAAGCCGACGTAAGACTGGAAATACGCAATATTTCTGCAAGCGCCGTAATATTCCACTAATGTGACTCCAAACTAGGCCATGCATCGATTCCAGTGATATAATGCGTACTTTAACGGTAAAGCCGACGTATGACGTGAAATTCGCAATATTTCATCCAGCGCCTCGATATTACACCACTATGACTCGAAACTAGACCATACACCGATTGCAGTGAAATAATGCGTAGTTTAACGTTAAAGTCGACGTGTGACGGGAAATTCGCAATATTTCAGCAAGCGCCGCCATATGCCACTAATGTGACTCGAAACTACGCCATACAGCGATTCCAGTGATATCATGAGTAGTTTAAAGTTAAAGTCGACGTATGACGGGAAATTCGAAATATTCCAGCAAGCGCCACAATATTAAACTTGTGTGACTCGAAACTAGGCCACACAGCGATTCCAGTGTTATAATGCGTAGTTTAACGTTAAAGTCGACGTATGAACGGAAATTCGCAATATGTCAGCAAGCGCCTCAATATTCCACTAACTTGACTCGAAACTAGGCCATACATCGATTCCAGTGATATAATGCGTAGTTTAACGTTAAAGTCGACGTGTGACGGGAAATTCGCAATATTTCTGCAAACGCCGCCATATTCCACTAATGTGACTCGAAAATAGGCCATACATCGATTCCAGTGATATCTTGCGTAGTTTAAAGTTAAAGTCGACGTAAATCGGTAAATTCGCAATATTTCATCCAGCGCCACGATATTTCACTCGTATGGCTCAAAACTAGGCCATACAGCGATTCCAGTGTTATAATGCGTAGTTTAACGTTAAAGTCGACGTGTGACGGAAATTCGCAAATATTTCATCCAGCGCCACGATACTTCATTAATTTGACTCGAAACTAGGCCATACAGCGATTCCAGTGATATAATGCGTAGTTTATCGTTAAAGTCGTCGTATGACGGGGAATTCGCAATATTTCAGCAAGCGCCGCCATATTCCACTAATGTGTCTCGAAAATAGGCCATACATCGATTCCAGTGATATAATGCGTACTTTAACGTTAAAGCCGACGTATGACGTGAAATTCGCAATATTTCATCCAGCGCCTCGATATTTCACCAATATGACTCGAAACTAGACCATACACCGATTCCACTGAAATAATGCGTAGTTTAACGTTAAAGTCTACGTATAACGGGAAATTCGCCATATGTCAGCAAGCGCCGCAATATTTCACTAATGTGACTCGAAACTAAGCCATACAGCGGTTTCAGTGATGTCATGCGTAGTTTAACGTTAAAGTCGACGTGTGACGGAAATTCGCAAATATTTTATCCAGCGCCACCATATTTCACTAATCTGACTCGATGCTAGGCCATACAGCGATTCCAGTGATATAATGCGTAGTTTAACGTTCAAGTCGTCGTATGCCGGGAAATTCGCAATATTTCAGCAAGCGCCGCCATATTCCACTAATGTGTCTCGAAAATAGGCCATACATCGATTCCAATGACATAATGCGTACTTTAACGTTAAAGCCGACGTATGATGTGAAATTCGCAATATTTCATCCAGCGCCTCGATATTTCACCACTATGACTCAAAACTAGACCATACACCGATTCCAGTGAACTAATGCGTAGTTTAACGTTAAAGTTGACGTGTGACGGGAAATTCGCAATATTTTTGCAAGCGCCGCCATATTCCACTAATGTGACTCGAAAACAGGCCATACATCGATTCCAGTGAATTCTTGCGTAGTTTAACGTTAAAGCCGACGTATGACGTGAAATTCGCAATATTTCTTCCAGCGCAACAATATTTCACTAATATGACTCGAAACTTGGCCATACAGCGATTCAAGTGAAATAATGCGTAGTTTAAGGTAAAGTCGACGAATAACGGGAAATTCGCAATAATTCAGCAAGCGCCGCAATATTTCACTAATGTGACTCGAAACTAGGCCATACAGCGATTCCAGTGATATAATGCGTAGTTTAACGTTAAAGTCGACGTATGAAGTGAAATTCGCAATAATTCATCCAGCGCCACGACATTCCACTAGTGTGACTCGAAACTAGGCCATACAGCGATTCCAGTGATTTAATGCGTAGTTTAACTTTAAAGACGACGTATGAACGGAAATTCGCAATATGTCAGCAAGCGCCGCAATATTCCACTAACTTGACCCGAAACTAGGCCATACATCGATTCCAGTGATATAATGCGTAGTTTATCTTTAAAGACGACGTATGACGTGAAATTCGCAATATTTCATCCACCGTCTCGATATTTCTCCACTATGACTCGAAAGTAGACCATACAGTAAGTTCCAGTGAAATAGTGCGTAGTTTAACGTTAATTCCGACGTATGACGTGAAATTCGCAATATTTCATCCAGCGCCAGAATATTTCACCACTATGACTCGAAACTAGACCATACATCGATTCACTGAAATAATGCGTAGTTTAACGTTAAAGTCTACGTATAACGGGAAATTCGCAATATGTCAGCAAGCGCCGCAATATTTCACTAATGCGACTCGAAACTAGGCCATACAGCAATTCCAGTGATATCATGCGTAGTTTAAATTTAAAGTCGACGTGTGGCGGGAAATTCGCAATATTTCAGCAAGCGCCGCCATATTCCACTAATGTGACTCGACACTGGGGCAGACATCGATTCCAGTGATATCATGCGTAGTTTAAAGTTAAAGTCGACGTAAATTGGTAAATTCGCAATATTTCATCCAGGGCCTCGCTATTTCACCACTATGACTCGAAACTAGACCATACACCGATTCCAGTGATATAATGCGTACTTTAACGTTAAAGCCGACGTATGACATGAAATTCGCAATATTTCATCCAGCGCCAGAATATTTCACTAATATAACTCGAAACTAGGCCATACAGCGATTCCAGTGAAATAATGCGTAGTTTAAGGTAAAGTCGACGTATGACTGGAAATTCGCAATATTTCTCTAAGCGCCGCCATATTCCACTAATGTTCCTCGAAACTAGGCCATACATTGATTCCAGTGATATAATGCGTACTTTAACGTTAAAGCCGACGTATGACGTGAAATTCGCAATATTTCTTCCAGCGCAACAATATTTCACTAATATGACTCGAAACTTGGCCATACAGCGATTCAAGTGAAATAATGCGTAGTTTAAGGTAAAGTCGACGTATAACGGGAAATTCGCAATAATTCAGCAAGCGCCGCAATATTTCACTAATGTGACTCGAAACTAGGCCATACAGCGATTCCAGTGATGTAATGCGTAGTTTAACGTTAAAGTCGACGTATGACGTGAAATTCGCAATAATTCATCCAGCGCCACGACATTTCACTAGTGTGACTCGAAACTAGGCCATACAGCGATTCCAGTGATTTAATGCGTAGTTTAACTTTAAAGACGACGTATGAACGGAAATTCGCAATATGTCAGCAAGCGCCGCAATATTCCACTAACTTGACCCGAAACTAGGCCATACATCGATTCCAGTGATATAATGCGTAGTTTATCTTTAAAGACGACGTATGACGTGAAATTCGCAATATTTCATCCACCGTCTCGATATTTCTCCACTATGACTCGAAAGTAGACCATACAGTAAGTTCCAGTGAAATAATGCGTAGTTTAACGTTAATTCCGACGTATGACGTGAAATTCGCAATATTTCATCCAGCGCCAGAATATTTCACCACTATGACTCGAAACTAGACCATACATCGATTCCACTGAAATAATGCGTAGTTTAACGTTAAAGTCTACGTATAACGGGAAATTCGCAATATGTCAGCAAGCGCCGCAATATTTCACTAATGCGACTCGAAACTAGGCCATACAGCAATTCCAGTGATATCATGCGTAGTTTAAATTTAAAGTCGACGTGTGACGGGAAATTCGCAATATTTCAGCAAGCGCCGCCATATTCCACTAATGTGACTCGACACTGGGGCAGACATCGATTCCAGTGATATCATGCGTAGTTTAAAGTTAAAGTCGACGTAAATTGGTAAATTCGCAATATTTCATCCAGGGCCTCGCTATTTCACCACTATGACTCGAAACTAGACCATACACCGATTCCAGTGATATAATGCGTACTTTAACGTTAAAGCCGACGTATGACATGAAATTCGCAATATTTCATCCAGCGCCTCGATATTTCACCACTATGACTCGAAACTAGATCATACACCGATTCCAGTGAAATAATGCGTAGTTTAAAGTTAAAGTCGACGTATGACGGGAAATTCGAAATATTCCAGCAAGCGCCACAATATTAAACTTATATGACTCGAAACTAGGCCACACAGCGATTCCAGTGTTATAATGCGTAGTTTAACGTTAAAGTCGACGTATGAACGGAAATTCGCAATATGTCAGCAAGCGCCGCAATATTCCACTAACTTGACACGAAACAAGGCCATACATCGATTCCAGTGATATAATGCGTAGTTTAACGTTAAGGACGACGTATGACGTGAAATTCGCAATATTTCATCCACCGCCTCGATATTTCTCCACTATGACTCGAAACTAGACCATACAGGCAGTTCCAGTGAAATAATGCGTAGTTTAACGTTAAATCCGACGTATGACGTGAAATTCGCAATATTTCTTCCAGCGCCAGAATATTTCACTAATATAACTCGAAACTAGGCCATACAGCGATTCCAGTGAAATAATGCGTAGTTTAAGGTAAAGTCGACGTATGACTGGAAATTCGCAATATTTCTGCAAGCGCCGCCATATTCCACTAATGTTACTCGAAACTAGGCCATACATCGATTCCAGTGATATAATGCGTACTTTAACGTTAAAGTCGACGTGTGACGGGAAATTCGCAATATGTCAGCAGACGCCGCAATATTCCACTAACTTGACTCGAAACTAGGCCATACATCGGTTCCAGTGATATAATGCGTACTTTAACGTTATAGCCGACGTATGACGTGAAATTCGCAATATTTCATCCAGCGCCTCGATATTTCACCACTATGACTCAAAACTAGACCATACACCGATTCCAGTGAATTAATGCGTAGTTTAACGTTAAAGCCGACGTATGACGTGAAATTCGCAATATTTCATCCAGCGCCTCGATATTTCACCACTATGACTCGAAACTAGATCATACACCGATTCCAGTGAAATAATGCGTAGTTTAACGTTAAGGTCGACGTGTAACGGGAAATTCGCAATAATTCAGCAAGCGCCGCAATATTTCACTAATGTGACTCGAAACTAGGCCATACAGCGATTCCAGTGATATCATGCGTAGTTTAACGTTAAGGACGACGTATGACGTGAAATTCGCAATATTTCATCCACCGCCTCGATATTTCTCCACTATGACTCGAAACTAGACCATACAGGCAGTTCCAGTGAAATAATGCGTAGTTTAACGTTAAATCCGACGTATGACGTGAAATTCGCAATATTTCTTCCAGCGCCAGAATATTTCACTAATATAACTCGAAACTAGGCCATACAGCGATTCCAGTGAAATAATGCGTAGTTTAAGGTAAAGTCGACGTATGACTGGAAATTCGCAATATTTCTGCAAGCGCCGCCATATTCCACTAATGTTACTCGAAACTAGGCCATACATCGATTCCAGTGATATGATGCGTACTTTAACGTTAAAGCCGACGTATGACGTGAAATTCGCAATATTTCTTCCAGCGACACAATATTTCACTAATATGACTCGAAACTTGGCCATACAGCGATTCCAGTGAAATAATGCGTAGTTTAAGGTAAAGTCGACGTATAACGGGAAATTCGCAATAATTCAGCAAGCGCCGCAATATTTCACTAATGTGACTCGAAACTAGGCCATACAGCGATTCCAGTGATATAATGCGTAGTTTAACGTTAAAGTCGACGTATGACGTGAAATTCGCAATATTTCATCCAGCGCCACGACATTTCACTCGTGTGACTCGAAACTAGGCCATACAGCGATTCCAGTGTTATAATGCGTAGTTTAACGTTAATGTCGGCGTATGGACGGAAATTCGCAATATGTCAGCAAGCGCCGCAATATTCCTCTAACTTGACTCGAAACTAGGCCATACATCGATTCCAGTGATATAATGCGTACTTTAACGTTACAGCCGACGTATGACGTGAAATTCGCAATATTTCATCCAGCGCCTCGATATTTCTCCACAATGACTCGAAACTAGACCATACACCAGTTCCAGTGAAATAATGCGTAGTCTAACGTTAATGGCGACGTGTAACGGGAAATTCGCAATAATTCAGCAACCGCCGCAATATTTCACTAATGTGACTCGAAACTAGGCCATACAGCGATTCCAGTGAAATAATGCGTAGTTTAAGGTAAAGTCGACGTATAACGGGAAATTCGCAATAATTCAGCAAGCGCCGCAATATTTCACTAATGTGACCCGAAACTAGGCCATACAGCAATTCCAGTGATATCATGCGTAGTTTAAATTTAAAGTCGACGTAAGACTGGAAATACGCAATATTTCTGCAAGCGCCGTAATATTCCACTAATGTGACTCGAAACTAGGCCATGCATCGATTCCAGTGATATAATGCGTACTTTAACGGTAAAGCCGACGTATGACGTGAAATTCGCAATATTTCATCCAGCGCCTCGATATTTCACCACTATGACTCGAAACTAGACCATACACCGATTGCAGTGAAATAATGCGTAGTTTAACGTTAAAGTCGGCGTGTGACGGGAAATTCGCAAAATTTCAGCAAGCGCCGCCATATGCCACTAATGTGACTCGAAACTAGGCCATACATCGATTCCAGTGATATAATGCGTACTTTAACGTTAAAGCGGACGTATGACGTGAAATTCGCAATATTTCATACAGCTCCTCGATATTTCACCACTATGACTCGAAACAAGACCATACACCGATTCCAGTGAAATAATGCGTAGTTTAACGTTAAAGTCGACGTGTAACGGGAAATTCTCAATAATTCAGCAAGCGCCGCAATATTTCACTAATGTGACTCGAAACTACGCCATACAGCGATTCCAGTGATATCATGAGTAGTTTAAAGTTATAGTCGACGTATGACGGGAAATTCGAAATATTCCAGCAAGCGCCACAATATTAAACTTATGTGGCTCGAAACTAGGCCACACAGCGATTCCAGTGTTATAATGCGTAGTTTAACGTTAAAGTCGACGTATGAACGGAAATTCGCAACATGTCAGCAAGCGCCTCAATATTCCACTAACTTGACTCGAAACTAGGCCATACATCGATTCCCGTGATATAATGCATAGTTTAACGTTAAAGTCGACGTGTGACGGGAAATTCGCAATATTTCTGCAAACGCCGCCATATTCCACTAAAGTGACTCGAAAATAGGCCATACATCGATTCCAGTGATATCTTGCGTAGTTTAAAGTTAAAGTCGACGTAAATCGGTAAATTCGCAATATTTCATCCAGCGCCACGATATTTCACTCGTATGGCTCGAAACTAGGCCATACAGCGATTCCAGTGTTATAATGCGTAGTTTAACGTTAAAGTCGACGTGTGACGGAAATTCGCAAATATTTCATCCAGCGCCACGATACTTCACTAATCTGACTCGAAACTAGGCCATACAGCGATTCCAGTGATATAATGCGTAGTTTATCGTTAAAGTCGTCGTATGACGGGGAATTCGCAATATTTCAGCAAGCGCCGCCATATTCCACTAATGTGTCTCGAAAATAGGCCATACATCGATTCCAGTGATATAATGCGTACTTTAACGTTAAAGCCGACGTATGACGTGAAATTCGCAATATTTCATCCAGCGCCTCGATATTTCACCACTATGACTCGAAACTAGACCATACACCGATTCCAGTGATATAATGCGTAGTTTAACGTTAAAGTCGACGTATAACGGGAAATTCGCAATAATTCAGCAAGCGCCGCAATATTTCACTAATGTGACCCGAAACTAGGCCATATATCGATTCCAGTGATATCATGCGTAGTTTAAAGTTAAAGCCGATGTATGACGGGAAATTCGAAATATACCAGCAAGCGCCACAATATTAAACTAATGTGACTCGAAACTAGGAAACACAGCGATTCCAGTGTTATAATGCGTAGTTTAACGTTAAAGTCGACGTGTGACGGGAAATTCGCAACATTTCTGCAAACGCCGCCATATTCCACTAAAGTGACTCGAAAATAGGCCATACATCGATTCCAGTGATATCTTGCGTAGTTTAAAGTTAAAGTCGACGTAAATCGGTAAATTCGCAATATTTCATCCAGCGCCTCGATATTTCACCACTATGACTCGAAACTAGACCATACACCGATTCCAGTGATATAATGCGTAGTTTAACGTTAAAGTCGACGTATAACGGGAAATTCGCAATAATTCAGCAAGCGCCGCAATATTTCACTAGTGTCACTCGAAACTAGGCCATACAGCGATTCCAGTGATATAATGCGTAGTTTAACGTTAAATTCGACGTATGACGTGAAATTCGCAATATTTCATCCAGCGCCTCGATATTTCACCACTATGACTCGAAACTAGACCATACACCGATTCCAGTGATATAATGCGTACTTTAACGTTAAAGCCGACGTATGACGTGAAATTCGCAATATTTCATCCAGCGCCTCGATATTTCACCACTATGACTCGAAACTAGACCATACACCGATTCCAGTGATATAATGCGTAGTTTAACGTTAAAGTCGACGTATAACGGGAAATTCGCAATAATTCAGCAAGCGCCGCAATATTTCACTAATGTGACCCGAAACTAGGCCATATATCGATTCCAGTGATATCATGCGTAGTTTAAAGTTAAAGCCGATGTATGACGGGAAATTCGAAATCTACCAGCAAGCGCCACAATATTAAACTAATGTGACTCGAAACTAGGAAACACAGCGATTTCCAGTGTTATAATGCGTAGTTTAACGTTAAAGTCGACGTATGACGTGAAATTCGCAATATTTCATCCAGCGCCTCGATATTTCACCACTATGACTCGAAACTAGACCATACACGATTCCAGTGGTATAATGCGTACTTTAACGTTAAAGCTGACGTATGACGTGAAATTCGCAATATTTCATCCAGCGCCTCGATATTTCACCACTATGACTCGAAACTAGATCATACACCGATTCCAGTGAAATAATGCGTAGTTTAACGTTAAGGTCGACGTGTAACGGGAAATTCGCAATAATTCAGCAAGCGCCGCAATATTTCACTAATGTGACTCGAAACTAGGCCATACAGCGATTCCAGTGATATAATGCGTAGTTTAACGTTAAAGTCGACGTATGACGTGAAATTCGCAATATTTCATCCAGCGCACGACATTTCACTCGTGTGACTCGAAACTAGGCATACAGCGATTCCAGTGTTATAATGCGTAGTTTAACGTTAATGTCGGCGTATGGACGGAAATTCGCAAATATGTCAGCAAGCGCCGCAATATTCCTCTAACTTGACTCGAAACTAGGCCATACATCGATTCCAGTGAAAATAATGCGTAGTTTAAGGTAAAGTCGACGTATAAACGGGAAATTCGCATAATTCAGCAAGCGCCGCAATACTTCACTAATGTGACCCGAAACTAGGCCATACAGCAATTCCAGTGATATCATGCGTAGTTTAAATTTAAAGTCGACGTAAGACTGGAAATACGCAATATTTCTGCAAGCTGCCGTAATATTCCACTAATGTGACTCGAAACTAGGCCATGCATCGATTCCAGTGATATAATGCGTACTTTAACGGTAAGCCGACGTATGACGTGAAATTCGGAATATTTCATCCAGCGCCTCGATATTTCACCACTATGCCTCGAAACTAGACCATACACCGATTGCAGTGAAATAATGCGTAGTTTAACGTTAAAGTCGGTCGTGTGACGGGAAATTCGCAATATTTCAGCAAGCGCCGCCATATGCCACTCATGTGACTCGAAACTAGGCATACATCGATTCCAGTGATATAATGCGTACTTTAACGTTAAAGCGGACGTATGACGTGAAATTCGCAATATTTCATACAGCTCCTCGATATTTCACCACTATGACTCAAAACAAGACCATACACCGATTCCAGTGAAATAATGCGTAGTTTAACGTCAAAGTCGACGTGTAACGGGAAATTCTCAATAATTCAGCAAGCGCCGCAATATTTCACTAATGTGACTCGAAACTACGCCATACAGCGATTCCAGTGATATCATGAGTAGTTTAAAGTTAAAGTCGACGTATGACGGGAAATTCGAAATATTCCAGTAAGCGCCACAATATTAAACTTATGTGACTCGAAAACTAGGCCACACAGCGATCCCAGTGTTATAATGCGTAGTTTAACGTTAAAGTCGACGTATGACGTGAAATTCGCAATATTTCATCCAGCGCCTCGATATTTCACCACTATGACTCGAAACTAGACCATACACCGATTGCAGTGAAATAATGCGTAGTTTAACGTTAAAGTCGGCGTGTGACGGGAAATTCGCAAATTTCAGCAAGCGCCGCCATATGCCACTAATGTGACTCGAAACTAGGCCATACATCGATTCCAGTGATATAATGCGTACTTTAACGTTAAAGCGGACGTATGACGTGAAATTCGCAATATTTCATACAGCTCCTCGATATTCACCACTATGACTCGAAACAAGACCATACACCGATTCCAGTGAAATAATGCGTAGTTTAACGTTAAAGTCGACGTGTAACGGGAAATTCTCAATAATTCAGCAAGCGCCGCAATATTTCACTAATGTGACTCGAAACTAGGCCATACAGCGATTCAGTGATATAATGCGTAGTTTATCGTTAAAGTCGTCGTATGACGGGGAATTCGCAATATTTCAGCAAGCGCCGCCATATTCCACTAATGTGTCTCGAAAATAGGCCATACATCGATTCCAGTGATATAATGCGTACTTTAACGTTAAAGCCGACGTATGACGTGAAATTCGCAATATTTCATCCAGCGCCTCGATATTTCACCACTATGACTCGAAACTAGACCATACACCGATTCCAGTGATATAATGCGTAGTTTAACGTTAAAGTCGACGTATAACGGGAAATTCGCAATAATTCAGCAAGCGCCGCAATATTTCACTAATGTGACCCGAAACTAGGCCATATATCGATTCCAGTGATATCATGCGTAGTTTAAAGTTAAAGCCGATGTATGACGGGAAATTCGAAATATACCAGCAAGCGCCACAATATTAAACTAATGTGACTCGAAACTAGGAAACACAGCGATTCCAGTGTTATAATGCGTAGTTTAACGTTAAAGTCGACGTGTGACGGGAAATTCGCAACATTTCTGCAAACGCCGCCATATTCCACTAAAGTGACTCGAAAATAGGCCATACATCGATTCCAGTGATATCTTGCGTAGTTTAAAGTTAAAGTCGACGTAAATCGGTAAATTCGCAATATTTCATCCAGCGCCTCGATATTTCACCACTATGACTCGAAACTAGACCATACACCGATTCCAGTGATATAATGCGTAGTTTAACGTTAAAGTCGACGTATAACGGGAAATTCGCAATAATTCAGCAAGCGCCGCAATATTTCACTAGTGTCACTCGAAACTAGGCCATACAGCGATTCCAGTGATATAATGCGTAGTTTAACGTTAAATTCGACGTATGACGTGAAATTCGCAATATTTCATCCAGCGCCTCGATATTTCACCACTATGACTCGAAACTAGACCATACACCGATTCCAGTGATATAATGCGTACTTTAACGTTAAAGCCGACGTATGACGTGAAATTCGCAATATTTCATCCAGCGCCTCGATATTTCACCACTATGACTCGAAACTAGACCATACACCGATTCCAGTGATATAATGCGTAGTTTAACGTTAAAGTCGACGTATAACGGGAAATTCGCAATAATTCAGCAAGAGCCGCAATATTTCACTAATGTGACCCGAAACTAGGCCATATATCGATTCCAGTGATATCATGCGTAGTTTAAAGTTAAAGCCGATGTATGACGGGAAATTCGAAATATACCAGCAAGCGCCACAATATTAATCTAATGTGACTCGAAACTAGGAAACACAGCGATTCCAGTGTTATAATGCGTAGTTTAACGTTAAAGTCGACGTATGACGTGAAATTCGCAATATTTCATCCAGCGCCTCGATATTTCACCACTATGACTCGAAACTAGACCATACACCGATTCCAGTGGTATAATGCGTACTTTAACGTTAAAGCTGACGTATGACGTGAAATTCGCAATATTTCATCCAGCGCCTCGATATTTCACCACTATGACTCGAAACTAGATCATACACCGATTCCAGTGAAATAATGCGTAGTTTAACGTTAAGGTCGACGTGTAACGGGAAATTCGCAATAATTCAGCAAGCGCCGCAATATTTCACTAATGTGACTCGAAACTAGGCCATACAGCGATTCCAGTGATATAATGCGTAGTTTAACGTTAAAGTCGACGTATGACGTGAAATTCGCAATATTTCATCCAGCGCCACGACATTTCACTCGTGTGACTCGAAACTAGGCCATACAGCGATTCCAGTGTTATAATGCGTAGTTTAACGTTAATGTCGGCGTATGGACGGAAATTCGCAATATGTCAGCAAGCGCCGCAATATTCCTCTAACTTGACTCGAAACTAGGCCATACATCGATTCCAGTGATATAATGCGTACTTTAACGTTACAGCCGACGTATGACGTGAAATTCGCAATATTTCATCCAGCGCCTCGATATTTCTCCACAATGACTCGAAACTAGACCATACACCAGTTCCAGTGAAATAATGCGTAGTCTAACGTCAATGGCGACGTGTAACGGAAATTCGCAATAATTCAGCAACCGCCGCAATATTTCACTAATGTGACTCGAAACTAGGCCATACAGCGATTCCAGTGAAATAATGCGTAGTTTAAGGTAAAGTCGACGTATAACGGGAAATTCGCAATAATTCAGCAAGCGCCGCAATACTTCACTAATGTGACCCGAAACTAGGCCATACAGCAATTCCAGTGATATCATGCGTAGTTTAAATTTAAAGTCGACGTAAGACTGGAAATACGCAATATTTCTGCAAGCGCCGTAATATTCCACTAATGTGACTCGAAACTAGGCCATGCATCGATTCCAGTGATATAATGCGTACTTTAACGGTAAAGCCGACGTATGACGTGAAATTCGGAATATTTCATCCAGCGCCTCGATATTTCACCACTATGCCTCGAAACTAGACCATACACCGATTGCAGTGAAATAATGCGTAGTTTAACGTTAAAGTCGGCGTTGTGACGGAAATTCGCAATATTTCAGCAAGCGCCGCCATATGCCACTAATGTGACTCGAAACTAGGCCATACATCGATTCCAGTGATATAATGCGTACTTTAACGTTAAAGCGGACGTATGACGTGAAATTCGCAATATTTCATACAGCTCCTCGATATTTCACCACTATGACTCGAAACAAGACCATACACCGATTCCAGTGAAATAATGCGTAGTTTAACGTTAAAGTCGACGTGTAACGGGAAATTCTCATAATTCAGCAAGCGCCGCAATATATCACTAATGTGACTCGAAACTACGCCATACAGCGATTCCAGTGATATCATGAGTAGTTTAAAGTTAAAGTCGACGTATGACGGGGAAATTCGAAATATTCCAGTAAGCGCCACAATATTAAACTTATGTGACTCGAAACTAGGCCACACAGCGATCCAGTGTTATAATGCGTAGTTTAACGTTAAAGTCGACGTATGAACGGAAATTCGCAACATGTCAGCAAGCGCCTCAATATTCCACTAACTGACTCGAACTAGGCCATACATCGATTCCCGTGATATAATGCATAGTTTAACGTTAAAGTCGACGTGTGACGGGAAATTCGCAATATTTCTGCAAACGCCGCCATATTCCACTAAAGTGACTCGAAAATAGGCCATACATCGATTCCAGTGATATCTTGCGTAGTTTAAGTTAAAGTCGACGTAAATCGGTAAATTCGCAATATTTCATCCAGCGCCACGATATTTCACTCGTATGGCTCGAAACTAGGCCATACAGCGATTCCAGTGTTATAATGCGTAGTTTAACGTTAAAGGTCGACGTGTGACGGAAATTCGCAAATATTTCATCCAGCGCCACGATACTTCACTAATCTGACTCGAAACTAGGCCATACAGCGATTCCAGTGATATAATGCGTAGTTTATCGTTAAGTCGTCGTATGACGGGGAATTCGCAATAATTCAGCAGCGCCGCAATATTTCACTAATGTGACTCGAAACTAGGCCATACAGCGATTCCAGTGATATAATGCGTAGTTTAACGTTAAAGTCGACGTATGACGTGAAATTCGCAATATTTCATCCAGCGCCTCGATATTTCACCACTATGACTCGAAACTAGACCATACACCGATTCCAGTGATATAATGCGTACTTTAACGTTAAAGCCGACGTATGACGTGAAATTCGCAATATTTCATCCAGCGCCTCGATATTTCACCACTATGACTCGAAACTAGATCATACACCGATTCCAGTGAAATAATGCGTAGTTTAACGTTAAGGTCGACGTGTAACGGGAAATTCGCAATATTTCATCCAGCGCCTCGATATTTCACCACTATGACTCGAAACTAGACCATACACCGGTTCCAGTGAAACAATGCGTAGTTTAACGTTAAGGTCGACGTGTGACGAGAAATTCGCATATGTCAGCAGACGCCGCAATATTCACTAACTTGACTCGAAACTAGGCCATACATCGGTTCCAGTGATATAATGCGTACTTTAACGTTATAGCCGACGTATGACGTGAAATTCGCAATATTTCATCCAGCGCCTCGATATTTCACCACTATGACTCAAAACTAGACCATACACCGGTTCCAGTGAAACAATGCGTAGTTTAACGTTAAAGCCGACGTATGACGTGAAATTCGCAATATTTCATCCAGCGCCTCGATATTTCACCACTATGACTCGAAACTAGATCATACACAGATTCCAGTGAAATAATGCGTAGTTTAACGTTAAGGTCGACGTTGTAACGGGAAATTCGCAATAATAAAGCAAGCGCCGCAATATTTCACTAATGTGACTCGAAACTAGGCCATACAGCGATTCCAGTGACATCATGCGTAGTTTAACGTAAGGACGACGTATGACGTGTAATTCGCAATATTTCATCCACCGCCTCGATATTTCTCCACTATGACTCGAACTAGACCATACAGGCAGTTCCAGTGAAATAATGCGTAGTTTAACGTTAAATCCGACGTATGACGTGAAATTCGCAATATTTCTTCCAGCGCCAGAATATTTCACTAATATAACTCGAAACTAGGCCATACAGCGATTCCAGTGAAATAATGCGTAGTTTAAGGTAAAGTCGACGTATGACTGGAAATTCGCAATATTTCTGCAAGCGCCGCCATATTCCACTAATGTTACTCGAAACTAGGCCATACATCGATTCCAGTGATATAATGCGTACTTTAACGTTAACGCCGACGTATGACGTGAAATTCGCAATATTTCTTCCAGCGCCACAATATTTCACTAATATGACTCGAAACTTGGCCATACAGCGATTCCAGTGAAATAATGCGTAGTTTAAGGTAAAGTCGACGTATAACGGAAATTCGCAATAATTCAGCAAGCGCCGCAATATTTCACTAATGTGACTCGAAACTAGGCCATAAAGCGATTCCAGTGATATCATGCGTAGTTTATAGTTAAAGTCGACGTATGACGGGAAATTCGAAATATTCCAGCAACCGCCACAATATTAAACTTATGTGACTCGAAACTAGGCCACACAGCGATCCCAGTGTTATAATGCGTAGTTTAACGTTAAAGTCGACGTATGAACGGAAATTCGCAATATGTCAGCAAGCGCCGCAATATTCCACTAACTTGACACGAAACTAGGCCATACATCGATTCCAGTGATATAATGCGTAGTTAACGTTAAGGACGACGTATGACGTGAAATTCGCAATATTTCAGCAAGCGCGGCCATATGCCACTAATGTGACTCGAAACTAGGCCATACACCGATTCCAGTGATATAATGCGTACTTTAACGTTAAAGCCGACGTATGACGTGAAATTCGCAATATTTCATCCAGCGCCTCGATATTTCACCACTATGACTCGAAACTAGACCATACACCGATTCCAATGAAATAATGCGTAGTTAAAAGCTAAAGCCGACGTGTGATGGGAAATTCGCAATATTTCATCCAGCGCCTCGATATTTCACCACTATGACTCGAAACTAGACCATACATTGATTCCAGTGACATAATGCGTACTTTAACGATAAAGCCGACGTATGACGTGAAATTCGCTATATTTCATCAGCGCCTCGATATTTCACCACTATGACTCGAAACTAGACCATACACCGATTCAGTGATATAATGCGTAGTTTAACGTTAAAGTCGACGTATAACGGGAAATTCGCATAATTCAGCAAGCGCCACAATATTTCACTAATGTGACTCGAAACTAGGCCATACATCGATTCCAGTGATAATAAGTGATATAATGCGTAGTTTAACGTTAAAGTCGACGTATGACGTGAAATTCGCAATATTTGATCCAGCGCCTCGATATTTCACCACTATGACTCGAAACTAGACCATACACCGATTCCAGTGATATAATGCGTACTTTAACGTAAAAGCCGACGTATGACGTGAAATTCGCAATATTTCATCCAGCGCCTCGATATTTCACCACTATGACTCGAAACTAGACCATACACCGAATCCAGTGAAATAATGCGTAGTTTAACGTTAATGTCGACGTGTAACGGGAGATTCGCAATAATTCAGCAAGCGCCGCAATATTTCACTAATGTGACTCGAAACTAGGCCATAAAGCGATTCCAGTGATATCATGCGTAGTTTAAAGTTAAAGTCGACGTATGACGGGTAATTCGAAATATTCCAGCAACCGCCACACTATTAAACTTACGTGACTCGAAACTAGGCCATACAGCGATTCCAGTGAAATAATGCGTAGTTTAAGGTAAAGTCGACGTATGACTGGAAATTCGCAATATTTCTGCAAGCGCCGCCATATTCCACTAATGTTACTCGAAACTAGGCCATACATCGATTCCAGTGATATAATACGTACTTTAACGTTAAAGCCGACGTATGACGTGAAATTCGCAATATTTCTTCCATCGCCACAATATTTCACTAATATGACTCGAAACTTGGCCATACAGCGATTCCAGTGAAATAATGCGTAGTTTAAGGTAAAGTCGACGTATAACGGGAAATTCGCAATAATTCAGCAAGCGCCGCAATATTTCACTAATGTGACTCGAAACTAGGCCATAGAGCGATTCCAGTGATATAATGCGTAGTTTAACGTTAAAGTCGACGTATGACGTGAAATTCGCAATATTTCATCCAGCGCCACGACATTTCACTCGTGTGACTCGAAACTAGGCCATACAGCGATTCCAGTGTTATAATGCGTAGTTTAACGTTAATGTCGGCGTATGGGCGGAAATTCGCAATATGTCAGCAAGCGCCGCAATATTCCTCTAACTTGACTCGAAACTAGGCCATACATCGATTCCAGTGATATAATGCGTACTTTAACGTTACAGCCGACGTATGACGTGAAATTCGCAATATTTCATCCAGCGCCTCGATATATCTCCACAATGACTCGAAACTAGACCATACACCAGTTCCAGTGAAATAATGCGTAGTCTAACGTTAATGGCGACGTGTAACGGGAAATTCGCAATAATTCAGCAACCGCCGCAATATTTCACTAATGTGACTCGAAACTAGGCCATACAGCGATTCCAGTGAAATAATGCGTAGTTTAAGGTAAAGTCGACGTATAACGGGAAATTCGCAATAATTCAGCAAGCGCCGCAATATTTCACTAATGTGACCCGAAACTAGGCCATACAGCAATTCCAGTGATATCATGCGTAGTTTAAATTTAAAGTCGACGTAAGACTGGAAATACGCAATATTTCTGCAAACGCCGCCATATTCCACTAAAGTGACTCGAAAATAGGCCATACATCGATTCCAGTGATATCTTGCGTAGTTTAAAGTTAAAGTCGACGTAAATCGGTAAATTCGCAATATTTCATCCAGCGCCACGATATTTCACTCGTATGGCTCGAAACTAGGCCATACAGCGATTCCAGTGTTATAATGCGTAGTTTAACGTTAAAGTGGACGTGTGACGGAAATTCGCAAATATTTCATCCAGCGCCACGATACTTCACTAATCTGACTCGAAACTAGGCCATACAGCGATTCCAGTGATATAATGCGTAGTTTATCGTTAAAGTCGTCGTATGACCGGGAATTCGCAATATTTCAGCAAGCGCCGCCATATTCCACTAATGTGTCTCGAAAATAGGCCATACATCGATTCCAGTGATATAATGCGTACTTTAACGTTAAAGCCGACGTATGACGTGAAATTCGCAATATTTCATCCAGCGCCTCGATATTTCACCACTATGACTCGAAACTAGACCATACACCGATTCCAGTGATATAATGCGTAGTTTAACGTTAAAGTCGACGTATAACGGGAAATTCGCAATAATTCAGCAAGCGCCGCAATATTTCACTAGTGTGACTCGAAACTAGGCCATGCATCGATTCCAGTGATATAATGCATAGTTTAACGTTAAAGCCGACGTGTGACGGGAAATTCGCAATATTTCTGCAAACGCCGCCATATTCCACTAATGTGACTCGAAAATAGGCCATACATCGATTCCAGTGATATCTTGCGTAGTTTAAAGTTAAAGTCGACGTAAATCGGTAAATTCGCAATATTTCATCCAGCGCCTCGATAATTCACCACTATGACTCGTAACTAGACCATACACCGATTCCAGTGATATAATGCGTACTTTAACGTTAAAGCCGACGTATAACGTGAAATTCGCAATATTTCATCCAGCGCCTCGATATTTCACCACTATGACTCAAAACTAGACCATACACCAGTTCCAGTGAAATAATGCGTAGTTTAACGTTAAAGCCGACGTATGACGTGAAATTCGCAATATTTCTTCCAGCGCGACAATATTTCACTAATATGACTCGAAACTTGGCCATACAGCGATTCCAGTGAAATAATGCGTAGTTTAAGGTAAAGTCGACGTATAACGGGAAATTCGCAATATTTCATCCAGCGCCTTGATATTTCACCACTATGACTCAAAACTAGACCATACACCGATTCCAGTGAAATAATGCGTAGTTTAACGTTAAAGTCGACGTGTGACGGGAAATTCGCAATATTTCAGCAAGCGCCGCCATATTCCACTAGTGTGACTCGAAACTAGGCCATATATCGATTCCAGTGATATCATGCGTAGTTTAAAGTTAAAGCCGATGTATGACGGGAAATTCGAAATATACCAGCAAGCGCTACAATATTAAACTAATGTGACTCGAAACTAGGAAACACAGCGATTCCAGTGTTATAATGCGTAGTTTAACGTTAAAGTCGACGTATGACGTGAAATTCGCAATCTTTCATCCAGTGCCTCGATATTTCACCACTATGACTCGAAACTAGACCATACACCGATTCCAGTGATATAATGCGTACTTTAACGTTAAAGCCGACGTATGACGTGAGATTCGCAATATTTCATCCAGCGCCTCGATATTTCACCACTATGACTTGAAACTAGACCATACACCGACTCCAGTGAAATAATGCGTAGTTTAACGTTAATGTCGACGTGTAACGGGAAATTCGCAATAATTCAGCAAGCGCCGCAATATTTCACTAATGTGACTCGAAACTAGGCCATACAGCGATTCCAGTGATATCATGCGTAGTTTAACGTTAAGGACGACGTATGACGTGAAATTCGCAATATTTCATCCACCGCCTCGATATTTCACCACTATGTCTCGATACTAGACCATACAGGCAGTTCCAGTGAAATAATGCGTACTTTAAAGTTAAATCCGACGTATGACGGGAAATTCGCAATATTTCTGCAAGCGCCGCCATATTCCACTAATGTGACTCGAAAATAGGTCATACATCGATTCCAGTGATATAATGCGTAGTTTAACGTTAAAGTCGACGCATAACGGGAAATTCGCAATAATTCATCCAGCGCCTTGATATTTCAAATCTATGACTCAAAACTAGGCCATACACCGATTCCAGTGAAATAATGCGTAGTT
Organism: Calliopsis andreniformis; assembly: GCF_051401765.1. Lineage (NCBI taxonomy): Eukaryota > Metazoa > Arthropoda > Insecta > Hymenoptera > Andrenidae > Calliopsis > Calliopsis andreniformis. Next base: position 3,640 of record NW_027480894.1, on the reverse strand, counting down.
TAACGTTAAAGTCGACGTGTGACGGGAAATTCGCAATATTTCTGCAAGCGCCGCAATATTCCACTAATGTGACTCGAAAATAGGCCATACATCGATTCCAGTGTCATAATGCGTAGTTTAACGTTAAAGTCGACGTATGACGTTAAATTCGCAATATTTCATGCAGCGCCACGACCTTTCACTCGTGTGACTCGAAACTAGGCCATACAGCGATTCCAGTGTTATAATGCGTAGTTTGACGTTAATGTCGACGTATGAACGGAAATTCGCAATATGTCAGCAAGCGCCGCAATATTCCTCTAACTTGACTCGAAACTAGGCCATACATCGGTTCCAGTGATATAATGCGTACTTTGACGTTAAAGCCGACGTATGACGTGAAATTCGCAATATTTCATCCAGCGCCTCGATATTTCAAAACTATGACTCAAAACTAGACCATACACCGATTCCAGTGAAATAATGCGTAGTTTAACGTTAAAGTCGACGCCTGACGGGCAATTCGCAATATTTCTGCAAGCGCCGCCATATTCCACTAATGTGACTCGAAAATAGGCCATACATCGATTCCAGTGATATAATGCGTAGTTTAACGTTAAAGTCGACGTATGACGTGAAATTCGCAATATTTCATCCAGCGCCACGACATTTCACTCGTGTGACTCGAAACTAGGCCATACAGCGATTTCAGTGTTATAATGCGTAGTTTAACGTTAAAGTCGACGTATGAACGGAAATTCTCAATATGTCAGCAAGCGCCGCAATATTCCACTAACTTGACTCGAAACTAGGCCATACATCGATTCCAGTGATATAATGCGTAGTTTAACGTTAAGGATGACGTATGACGTGAAATCCGCAATATTTCATCCACCGCCTCGATATTTCTCCACTATGAATCGAAACTAGACCATACAAGCAGTTCCAGTGAAAAATGCGTAGTTTAACGATAAATCCGACGTATGACGTGAAATTCGCAATATTTCTTCCACCGCCAGAATATTTCACTAATATGACTCGAAACTAGGCCATACAGCGATTCCAGTGAAATAATGCGTAGTTTAAGGTAAAGTCGACGTATAACGGGAAATTCGCAATAATTCAGCAAGCGCCGCAATATTTCACTAATGTGACTCGAAACTAGGCCATACATCGATTCCAGTGATATAATACGTAGTTTAACGTTAAAGTCGACATATAAAGTGAAATTCGCAATATTTCATCCAGCGCCTCGATATTTCACCACTATGACTCGAAACTAGACCATACACCGATTCCAGTGATATAATGCGTACTTTAACGTTAAAGCCGACGTATGACGTGAAATTCGCAATATTTCATCCAGCGCCTCGATATTTCACCACTATGACTCGAAACTAGACCATACACCGATTCCAGTGAAATAATGCGTAGTTTAACGTTAATGTCGACGTGTAACGGGAAATTCGCAATAATTCAGCAAGCGCCGCAATATTTCACTAATGTGTCTCGAAACTAGGCCATACAGCGATTCCAGTGATATCATGCGTAGTTTAAAGTTAAAGTCGACGTATGACGGGAAATTCGAAATATTCCAGCAAGCGCCACAATATTAAACTTATGTGACTCGAAACTAGGCCACACAGCGATTCCAGTGTTATAATGCGTAGTTTAACGTTAAAGTCGACGTATGAACGGAAATCCGCAGTATGTCAGCAAGCGCCGCAATATTCCACTAACTTGACTCGAAACTAGGCCATACATCGATTCCAGTGATATAATGCGTAGTTTAACGTTAAGGACGACGTATGGCGTGAAATTCGCAATATTTCATCCAGCGCCTCGATATTTCACCACTAAGACTCGTAACTAGACCATACACCGATTCCAGTGATATAATGCGTACTTTAACGATAAAGTCGACGTGTGACGTGAAATTCGCAATATTTCAGCAAGCGCCGCCATATGCCACTAATGTGACTCGAAACTAGACCATACACCGATTCCAGTGAAATAATGCGTAGTTTAACGTTAAAGTCGACGTATGACGTGAAATTCGCAATATTTCTTCCAGCGCCACAATATTTCAGTAATATGACTCGAAGCTAGGCTATACAGCGATTCCAGTGATATCATGCGTAGTTTAACGTTAAAGTCGACGTATGACGTGAAATTCGCAATATTTCATCCAGCGCCACGACATTTCACTCGTGTGACTCGAAACTAGGCCATACATCGATTCCAGTGATATAATGCGTAGTTTAACGTTAAGGACGACGTATGACGGGAAATTCGCAATAATTCATCCAGCGCCTCGATATTTCAAAACTATGACTCAAAACTGGACCATACACCGATTCCAGTGAAATAATGCGTAGTTTAACGTTAATGGCGACGTGTGACGGGAAATTCGCAATATTTCCGAAAGCGCCGCCATATTCCACTAGCGTGACTCGAAAATAGGCCATACATCGATTCCAGTGATATAATGCGTAGTTTAACGTTAAAGTCGACGTATGGACGGAAATTCGCAATATGTCAGCAAGCGCCGCAATATTACTCTAACTTGACTCGAAACTAGGCCATACATCGATTCCAGTGATATAATGCGTACTTTAACGTTAAAGCCGACGTATGACGTGAAATTCGCAATATTTCATCCAGCGCCTCGATATTTCTCCACTATGACTCGAAACTAGACCATACACCAGTTCCAGTGAAATAATGCGTAGTCTAACGTTAAAGCCGACGTATGACGTGAAATTCGCAATATTTCTTCCAGCTCCACAATATTTCACTAATGTGACTCGAAACTTCGCCATACAGCGATTCCAGTGAAATAATGCGTAGTTTAAGGTAAAGTCGACGTATAACGGGAAATTCGCAATAATTCAGCAAGCGCCGCAATATTTGACTAATGTGACTCGAAACTAGGCCATATATCGATTCCAGTGATATCATGCGTAGTTTAAAGTTAAAGCCGATGTATGACGGGAAATTCGAAATATACCAGCAAGCGCCACAATATTAAACTAATGTGACTCGAAACTAGGAAACACAGCGATTCCAGTGTTATAATGCTTAGTTTAACGTTAAAGTCGACGTATGACGTGAAATTCGCAATATTTCATCCAGCGCCTCGATATCTCACCACTATGACTCGAAACTAGACCATACACCGATTCCAGTGATATAATGGGTACTTTAACGTTAAAGCCGACGTATGACGTGAAATTCGCAATATTTCATCCAGCGCCTCGATATTTCACCACTATGACTCGAAACTAGACCATACACCGATTCCAGTGATATAATGCGTACTTTAACGTTAAAGTCGACGTGTGACGTGAAATTCGCAATATTTCAGCAAGCGACGCCATATGCCACTAATGTGACTCGAAACTAGACCATACACCGATTCCAGTGAAATAATGCGTAGTTTAACGTTAAAGTCGACGTATGACGTGAAATTCGCAATATTTCATCCAGCGCCTCGATATTTCACCACCATGACTCGAAACTAGACCATACACCGATTCCAGTGATATAATGCGTACTTTAACGTTAAAGCCGACGTATGACGTGAAATTCGCAATATTTCATCCAGCGCCTCGATATTTCACCACTATGACTCGAAACTAGACCATACACCGATTCCAGT